>NC_084742.1:64965736-64975736 GCF_033978785.1 Entelurus aequoreus | reverse complement strand
ATACCCGAAGATTGCTGGTGAGGCCGAGATAATTGGCTCTTTGCAACTTTGACTGGTTAAACTTCATCCCCAATGCTAGGACCAGAAATTGTTCAATCTTTATTTAAATGACATTTGTATGTCAGACTTAGCCTTGTCTTGGTTTAACTCTTATCTTACTGACAGGATGCAGTGCGTCTCCCATAACAATGTGACCTCGGACTATGTCAAGGTAACGTGCGGAGTTCCCCAGGGTTCGGTTCTTGGCCCTGCACTCTTTAGTATTTACATGCTGCCGCTAGGTGACATCATACGCAAGTACGGTGTTAGCTTTCACTGTTATGCTGATGACACTCAACTCTACATGCCCCTAAAGCTGACCAACACGCCGGATTGTAGTCAGCTGGAGGCGTGTCTTAATGACATTAAACAATGGATGTCCGCTAACTTTTTGCAACTCAACGCTAAGAAAACGGAAATGCTGATTATCGGTCCTGCTAGACACCAACATCTATTTAATAATACCACCTTAACATTTGACAACCAAACAATTAAACAAGGAGACTCGGTAAAGAATCTGGGTATTATCTTCGACCCAACTCTCTCGTTTGAGTCACACATTAAGAGTGTTACTAAAACGGCCTTCTTTCATCTCCGTAATATCGCTAAAATTCGTTCCATCTTGTCCACTAGCGACGCTGAGATCATTATTCATGCGTTCGTTACGTCTCGTCTCGATTACTGTAACGTATTATTTTCGGGCCTCCCTATGTCTAGCATTAAAAGATTACAGTTGGTACAAAATGCGTCTGCAAGGCTTCTGACAAAAACAAGAAAGTTTGATCATATTACGCCTATACTGGCTCACTTGCACTGGCTTCCTGTGCACTTAAGATGCGACTTTAAGGTTTTACTACTTACGTATAAAATATTACACGGTTTAGCTCCAGCCTATCTCGCCGATTGTATTGTACCATATGTCCCGACAAGAAATCTGCGTTCAAAGAACTCCGGCTTATTAGTGATTCCCAGAGCCAAAAAAAAGTCTGCGGGCTATAGAGCGTTTTCTATTCGGGCTCCAGTACTCTGGAATGCCCTCCCGGTAACAGTTAGAGATGCTACCTCAGTAGAAGCATTTAAGTCTCATCTTAAAACTCATTTGTATAATCTAGCCTTTAAATAGACCCCCCCTTTTTTAGACCAGTTGATCTGCCGTTTCTTTTCTTCTCTCCTCTTCTCCCCTGTCCCTTGCGAGGGGGAGTTGCATAGGTCCGGTGGCCATGGATGAAGTGCTGGCTGTCCAGAGCCGGGACCCCGGGTGGACCACTAGCCTGTGCATCGGTTGGGGACATCTCTGCGCTGCTGACCCGTCTCCGCTCGGGATGGTTTCCTGTTGGCCCCGCTGTGGACTGGACTCCCGCTGATGTGTTGGATCCACTGTGGACTGGACTTTCACAATGTTATGTCAGACCCACTCGACATCCGTTGCTTTCGGTCTCCCCTAGAGGGGGGGGGGGGGGTTACCCACATATGCGGTCCTCTCCAAGGTTTCTCATAGTCATTCACCGACGTCCCACTGGGGTGAGTTTTTCCTTGCCCGTATGTGGGCTCTGTACCGAGGATGTCGTTGTGGCTTGTACAGCCCTTTGAGACACTTGTGATTTAGGGCTATATAAATAAACATTGATTGATTGATTGATTGTAAAGTTACAAAAGATTTAAAGTTAGTATTATTTGCAGATGATACAATTGTGTTTTGTTCAGGAGAGAACACACAGAAGATAATACAAATAATAACAGAAGACATGAACAAGTTAAAAAGATGGTTTGACAAAATCAGACTCTTTGAATCTCAGTAAGACTAAAATAATAATATTTGGTAACAGTAGAAGGGAAAGTCAAACACAAATACAACTAGACGGAGTAGACATTGAAAGAGTAAATGAAAACACATTCTAGGTATAATGATTGATGACAAAATAAACTGGAAACCTCATATAAAAAATATACAACATAAAGTGGTAAGAAAAATTTCAATAATGAATAAAGCAAAATACATTCTAGGCAACAACACCCAGAAACGCCGTCAGCTTCGCTGGGACCGAGCTCATCTAAGATGGACTGATGCAAAGTGGAAAAGTGTTCTGTGGTCTGACGAGTCCACATTTCAAATTGTTTTTGGAAACTGTAGATGCGGTGTCCTCCGGAACAAAGAGGAAACGGATTGTTCTAGGCGCAAAGTGTAAAAGGCAGCATGTGTGATGGTATGGGGGTGTATTAGTGGCCAAGACATGGGTAACTTACACATCTGTGAAGGCGCCATTAATGCTGAAAGGTACATACAGCTTTTGGAGCAACATATGTTGCCATCCAAGCAACGTTACCATGGACGCCCCTGCTTATTTCAGCAAGACAATGCCAAGCCATGTATTACAACAGCGTGGCTTCGTAGTAAAAGAGTGCGGGTACTAGACTGGCCTGCCTGTAGTCCAGACCTGTCTCCCATTGAAAATGCGGAAGGGGTCCCAGGTATGCTAGAGCATGAATGCTCCCTAACCCCGATCGATGGTTTCCTTGGGCCACTTCCTTAGTTCAATCGCCTCTTTAATCCATCGTTTGAATGTGTTACTTTCTGTGCCGATGATTTTGCCGTTGTCTCGGTCTATGATGTTGTTTATTTTGCAGTGATCTGATATGGCTGATTTTGAAGATTTCCTGTTCGGGTTTTTGTTTTAGGCTTCTTGTTAAACCTTCCAGTTGTCTCTTTTTCACATTCTTTTTGATGGGGTTAGGGTTAGGGTTTGATGTTCTTTCTTCCTTGTGTCGAATGTGCTCCTTGTTTCTCCCATGTATGATTTTTTTTTTGGGGCATAATTTACACGGGATTTTGTAAATGACATTGCATTTCTTGTCTTGTTCTACTTTGTATTGGTTCAGTTACTCCCCTCATGTATGGTAAGGTTATGAGCTCTTTGTTCTTTAATTCAGGTTTAGGATTAGGGGAGAAACCATCAACCGGGATGAGGGAGCATTCATGCTCTCGCATACTAACAAGAAGCCTAAAACAAAAATCTGAATAGGAAATCTTAAAATCAGCCATATTAGATCATTGCAAAATAAATAACATAGACCGAGACAACGGCAAAATCATCGGCACAGAAAGTAACAAATTCAAACGATGGATTAAGGAGGCGATTGAACTAAGGAAGCGGCCCAAGGAAACTATCAATCGGGATGAGGGAGCATACCTGGGACTCCCTCCTCCATTAACCATCATTCGGGGGTGGGAGGAGCCAACCAGGTAGACTTGACAGGTCTGCCTGGTTGGCCACGCCTATAAGAACAGCTGATGGGCAACACGTCACAGTGGTCAGGTGAAGACTGCAGATGACAGTCCAAACATGTCAGGTAAAGATTCCATCTAATATACCGAAAATATGGTCTGATTACAAGAACATTTGAAGGAGTATGGAGATAAGAAGACTGTTAGAAGAATTACGTGTAAGTTATCACAAATGTCTTATGCTTAAAGGCCGTTGCTATAGTTACTATCAATTGTGCTGAAGTTGTACTTTTCTATCTGTGCAAAGGGACAACTTGCAATCTTGGACTGCGAGTCGTCTCGTATCGGTGTTTGTGTCCAGAACATCGAGTGCCGTGACGCAGACAAAGCAGAGACAGGGCGATATCATGGGTGTCAGCACATTTCCATTTCATGAATAATCATATATTGTGACTAACTGGGGCTGCTGAAATTAAGCAGCCTCAGTGATGTAACCAGGGACCTCCCAAATAAATAGAGGAGCACGTGGGACTGGACCTTAGAGAGTAGGTTGGAAGTGTAACTGAGTGTGCAGCCCAATACGTCTCTCCTCATTGAGCTAAATTGAAATCTGTCTCTGCATGATTCCTTGCTTCTTGTCTGTTTAATAGATGTCATCAGTGTTTGAACCTGACTATTACATAATGAACCTTTTTGAGCAATCTGCTTCTTTCTACTCCTTTTTCCAACATGTTGAATGGAGAAACGGGAAACTGTGGTGTATCATTGATTGATTGATGTTTAGAAATGTTTTTTAAAATTCCGATATTTTTGTGTATAGAAAGGTTGAACTTTTTAAAAAATGTGAAATGTTGTGTTTAGAAACGTTGAACCTTTTTTAAATTCCGAAATGTTTGTTTCGAAACGTTGAACCTTTTTTAAATTCCGAAATGTTTGTGATTAGAAATGTTGAACCTTTTTCTAATTCCGAAATGTTCGTGTTTAGAAACATTGAACCTTTTTTAAATTCCGAAATGTTTGTGTTTTGAAACGTTGAACCTTTTTTAAATTCTGAAAATGTTTGTGTTTAGAAACGTTGAACCTTTTTTAAATTACGGAATGTTTGTTTAGAGACGTTGAACTTTTTTAAATTCCAAAATGTTTATTAGAAATGTTGAACCTTTTTTAAATTCCGAAATGTTTGTTTAGAAACGTTTAATTTTTTAAAAATCCCGAAATGTTTGTGTTTAGAAACGTTGAACTTGTTTTTATTTCCAGCATGTTCGTGTTTGGAAACGTTAAGCTTGTTTTTAAAATTCCGAAATGTTTGTTTGTTTGGGATCTGAGCCGAGGATGTCGTTGTGGCTTGTGCAGCCCTTTGAGACACTCGTGATTTAGGGCTATATAAGTAAACTTTGATTGATTGATGTTTATAAACGTTGAACTTTTTTTTTTAATTCCGATATTTTTGTGTATAGAAAGGTTGAACTTTTTTAAAAATCTGAAATGTTCATGTTTAGAAATGTTGAACATTTTTTGAATTCCGAAATGTTTGTGTTTAGAAACGTTGAACCTTTTTTTAATTCCGATATTTTTGTGTATAGAAACGCTGAACTTTTTAAAAAATCTGAAATGTTTTTGTTTAGAAACGTTGAACCTTTTTTAAATTCCGATATTTTTGTGTATATAAAGGTTGAACTTTTTTAAAAAATCTGAAATGTTTGTGTTTATAAACGTTGAACCTTTTTTCAATTCCGAAATGTTTGTTTATAAACGTTGAACTTTTTTTTTTAAATTTTATTCCGATATTTTTGTGTATAGAAACGCTGAACTTTTATAAAAATCTGAAATGTTTGTTTTAGAAACCTAGCACTTTTTTAAATTTCGAAATGTTTGTGTTTAAAAATGTTGAACCTTTTTCAAATTCCGAAATGTTTGTTTAGAAACGTTGAACCTTTTTTAAATTCCGAAATGTTTGTTATTAGAGATATTGAACCTTTTTTAAATTCCGAAATGTTTGTGTTTAGAAACGTTGAACCTTTTTTCAATACCGAAATGTTTGTTTAGAAACGTTGAACTTAAAAAAAAAAAAAATATTATTCCGATATTTTTGTGTATAGAAACGCTGAACTTTTATAAAAATCTGAAATGTTTGTGTTTTAGAAACCTAGCACTTTTTAAAATTTCGAAATGTTTGTGTTTAGAAACGTAGCACTTTTTTAAATTCCGAAATGTTTGTGTTTAGAAACATTGAACCTTTTTTAAATTCCGAAATGTTTGTGTTTAGAAACGTTGAACCTTTTTTTAAATTCTGAAAATGTTTGTGTTTAGAAACGTTGAACCTTTTTTAAATTACGAAATGTTTGTTTAGAGACGTTGAACTTTTTTAAATTCCAAAATGTTTATTAGAAATGTTGAACCTTTTTTAAATTCCGAAATGTTTGTTTAGAAACGTTTAATTTTTTAAAAATCCCGAAATGTTTGTGTTTAGAAACGTTGAACTTGTTTTTATTTCCAGCATGTTCGTGTTTAGAAACGTTAAGCTTGTTTTTAAAATTCCGAAATGTTTGTTTGTTTGGGATCTGAGCCGAGGATGTCGTTGTGGCTTGTGCAGCCCTTTGAGACACTCGTGATTTAGGGCTATATAAGTAAACTTTGATTGATGTTTATAAACGTTGAACTTTTTTTTTTAATTCCGATATTTTTGTGTATAGAAAGGTTGAACTTTTTTAAAAATCTGAAATGTTCATGTTTAGAAATGTTGAACATTTTTTGAATTCCGAAATGTTTGTGTTTAGAAACGTTGAACCTTTTTTTAATTCCGATATTTTTGTGTATAGAAACGCTGAACTTTTTAAAAAATCTGAAATGTTTTTGTTTAGAAACGTTGAACCTTTTTTAAATTCCGATATTTTTGTGTATATGAAGGTTGAACTTTTTTTAAAAAATCTGAAATGTTTGTGTTTAGAAACATTGAACCTTTTTTCTATTCCAAAATGTTTGTTTAGAAACGTTGAACTTTTTTTTTTTAAATTTTATTCCGATATTTTTGTGTATAGAAACGCTGAACTTTTATAAAAATCTGAAATGTTTGTGTTTTAGAAACCTAGCACTTTTTTAAATTTCGAAATGTTTGTGTTTAGAAACGTAGCACTTTTTTAAATTCCGAAATGTTTGTGTTTAGAAACATTGAACCTTTTTTAAATTCTGAAATGTTTGTGTTTAGAAACGTTGAACCTTTTTTTAAATTCCGAAATGTTTGTGTTTAGAAACTTTGAACTTTTTTAAATTCCGAAATGTTTATTAGAAATGTTGAACCTTTTTTAAATTCCGAAATGTTTGTGTTTAGAAACGTTGAACCTTTTTTTAAATTCCGAAATGTTTGTGTTTAGAAACTTTGCACTTTTTTAAATTCCGAAATGTTTATTAGAAATGTTGAACCTTTTTTAAATTCCGAAATGTTTGTTTAGAAACGTTGAATTTTTTTTTTAATTCCAAAATGTTTGTGTTTAAAAACGTTGAACCTTTTTTAAATTCCGATACTTTTGTGTTTAAAAACGTAGCACTTTTTTAAATTACGAAATGTTTGTTATTAGAAACGTTGAACCTTTTTTTAATTCCGATATTTTTGTGTATAGAAACGCTGAACTTTTTTATAAATCTGAATTGTTTGTGTTTAAAAACGTAGCACTTTTTTAAATTTCGAAATGTTTGTGTTTAGAAACGTAGCACTTTTTTAAATTCCGAAATGTTTGTGTTTAGAAACATTGAACCTTTTTTATATTCCGAAATGTTTGTGTTTACAAACGTTGAACCTTTTTTTAAATTCCGAAATGTTTGTGTTTAGAAACTTTGAACTTTTTTAAATTCAGAAATGTTTGTGTTTAGAAACGTAGCACTTTTTTAAATTCAGAAATGTTTGTGTTTAGAAACATTGAACCTTTTTTAAATTCCGAAATGTTTGTGTTTAGAAACGTTGAACCTTTTTTGAAATTCCGAAATGTTTGTGTTTAGAAACTTTGAACTTTTTTAAATTCCGAAATGTTTATTAGAAATGTTGAACCTTTTTTAAATTCTGAAATGTTTGTGTTTAGAAAAGTTGAACTTTTTTAAATTCCGAAATGTTTGTTTAGAAACGTTGAATTTTTTTTTTAATTCCAAAATGTTTGTGTTTAAAAACGTTGAACCTTTTTTAAATTCCGATACTTTTGTGTTTAAAAACGTAGCACTTTTTTAAATTACGAAATGTTTGTTATTAGAAACGTTGAACCTTTTTTTTAATTCCGATATTTTTGTGTGTAGAAACGCTGAACTTTTTTAAAAATCTGGAATGTTTGTGTTTAAAAACGTAGCACTTTTTTTAAATTCCGAAATGTTTGTATTTAGAAACGTTGAACCTTTTTTGAATTCCGAAATGTTTGTATTTAGAAACGTTGAAGCTTTTTTAAATTCCGAAATGTTTGTGTTTAGAAACGTTGAACTTTTTTTTTTAATTCCGATATTTTTGTGTTTAGAAACGCTGAACTTTTTAAAAAATCTGAAATGTTTGTGTTTAGAAACGTTGAACCTTTTTTAAATTCCAAAATGTTTGTGGTTAGAAACGTTGAACCATTTTTAAATTCCGAAATGTTTATTAGAAATATTGAAAAAATTTTAAATTCCGAAATGTTTGTTTAGAAACGTTGAACTTTTTTTTTTTTTTTTTTTTTATTCCGATATTTTTGTGTATAGAAACGCTGAACATTTATAAAAATCTGAAATGTTTGTGTTTAGAAACGTAGCACGTTTTTAAATTCCGAAATGTTTGTTTGTTTGGGATCTTGTGGCTTGTGCAGCCCTTTGAGACACTCGTGCTTTAGGGCTATATAAGTAAACTTTGATTGACGATGTTGCAAATGAACACAAACACACAAAGGAAAAAATGAAAACTCAAAATACCTGAAAATTGCTGGTGAGGTTCAGATAATCGGCCGTTTGCAACTTTGATTGCTTCAAGTGGAATGTTCAGTTAGCTGTGATAGTTGAAAGATCTTAGTGCAGTGGGTCAGACACAGCATTTCTCCCACGCAGCAGCAATACTCGGGGAACACCACTTAGCCCTTGCCAACATCATTCCTGTCTTTGCCTTTTTCTGTATCCGCCCACTGCAACCATTTCCTGACCTGACACACACACACACACACTCACACACCCTGCAATTATCTATCAAAGTCACGGATGAATGGAAGCTTTCCCATGGTAATCAAGCCAGGAGAGATATGGCTAAATGCATACTAACTGTACCAGCCAGGTACTGCGGGAGTGCATTTAAATGAAATAATTATAGAGCTTAAAGGTTAATTTTTTCGAAAGCAGAGTCAACCCCTGAAGTGGGGACACTCGGCTCATTTGTTTGGGGGCCACAAATGATTTCTCCCTTCACCATTACAGCAGTTTACGGACTATAGAGTGCACCGGTGTATAAGCCGCACCCACTAAATTAAAAATAATCAGTATATTTTCCATATATTAGCCGCCCCGGACTATAAGCCGCAGATATATACGTTGTGGAATTAGTTACTATCACAGAAATATTCAGCAAAATGTTTATTTACACACCTTTATTGTTTCCAAACAGTGTCTGTAACAGGGCAGTAAAACGGCTGATCAAACAAAACAGAAGTCATGGTCATGGACCCACTAACTGCGCAAGCGAACCCTCCAAACGACTAAACGGACTCAATAACTTCTGGTGAATTTCCTGAGGAGTTTGTGAAACTGAAACAATGCAAAAATAATGCTTAACCTTCGTCTTGTGTTAGGGTCGGCACCGACCCGTTTTAGTTTTTGAATGCATAAAAGAACCACATAAATTAATTTTTTTGCATCAAGGCTTTTTGATTTTGTCAGGAACCTCTATTTCAACAAAATACAACTTTTTTTTTTTTTTTCACTAAATTATAAAATGCTCTGGTTTAAATTATGACCTTGATGTTGTTAGGGTCGGTTTCGACCCAGTTATGAAAATAAGATAATAAAGCAATAATTAGAGCCAAAACTGAACACACTGACAGCCAGCTCCTCTACCAATCATGTGAGCTTTAGGGGATTCTCATTTTACCTTGTTATCCAGTAGTAAAACAAACAAAGACGGGCATGTCCAGACATGAGAGGTCAATTCAGTATAGAGTTAGTGACTTGCAGAGTGCACATCTCCAATTTGCAGCATGCAAAAATGAAAAAAAGATTTACAGTGAGAAGTTCTGGATAATATTTTTGGTGAAAATGAGGGAGAGGACACAGAGCAGCATAGTGATACGGATGAACATGTTTCTGAGGAGTAAGACAATGTGGAGTATCATCCAGAAGACACAGACACATCTGATGAGTCTGATGAGGAGGTCATACCAAAGACTATAAAAATGGGAGCCATTACCTCCCTGCTTGGCACTCAGCATCAAGGGTTGGAATTGGGGGTTGAATCACCAAAATGATTCCAGGGCGCGGCACCGCTGCTGCCCACTGCTCCCCTCACCTCCCAGGGGGTGAACAAGGGGATGGGTCAAATGCAGAGGACAAATGTCACCACACCTAGTGTGTGTGTGACAATCATTGGTACTTTAGATCGGTAGGTTGTGAATTCAAACCCCGGCCGAGTCATACCAAAGACTATAAAAATGGGAGCCATTACCTCCCTGCTTGACACTCCGCATCAAGGGTTGGAATTGGGGGTTAAATCACCAAAAATGATTCCCGGGCGTGGCCACCGCTGCTGCTCAC
>NC_084742.1:64880736-64960736 GCF_033978785.1 Entelurus aequoreus | reverse complement strand
GCTGTGCCTGAGCCCATCTAAGATGGACTGATACAAAGTGGAAAAGTGTTCTGTGGTCTGACGAGTCCACATTTCAAATTGTTTTTGGAAACTGTGGACGTCAAAGAGGAAAAGAACCATCCGGATTGTTCTAGGCGCAAAGCGTAAAGGGCCGCATGTGTGATGGTATGCGGGTGTATTAGTGCCCAAGACATGGGTAACTTACACATCTGTGAAGGCACCATTAATGCTGAAAGGTACATACAGGTTTTGGAGCAACATATGTTGCCATCCAAGCGACGTTACCATGGACGCCCCTGCTTATTTCAGCAAGACAATGCCAAACCACGTGTTACATCAACTTGGCTTCATAGTAAAAGAGTGCGGGTACTAGACTGGCCTGCCTGTAGTCCAGACCTGTCTCCCATTGAAAATGTGTGAAGACTAAAATAGCACAAGGGAGACCCCCGGACTGTTGAACAACTTAAGCTGTACATCAAGCAAGGATGGGAAAGAATTCCACCTGAGAAGCTTGAAAAATGTGTCTCCTCAGTTCCCAAACCTTTACTGAGTGTTGTTAAAAGGAAAGGCCATGTAACACAGTGGTGAGCATGCCCTTTTCCAACTACTTTGGCACGTGTTGCAGCCATGAAATTCTAAGTTAATCTTTTATTGTTCAGAGTTAATAATGTAAATTTCGCTTTCTTAGTAAAAAAAACTGTCAAATTCCATTCCGTTTTTTTTAGGGTAATGTCTTTAGAACTCTCTCAGACATTGTGACTTTTGGTATTAGTGTTCCTGGGGGGAAAAGGGCCCCCAACACACATACTGTACAGCAGATTTTTACAGCTAAATGTGTCTATATCATTTTTAACCCCCCCACAGACACATTTTTTCCTCTCAATGTGGCCCCCGAGACAAAATATCTGCTTGGCTTTTTGTGTCGCCCTGAAAACTGGGTGTTGCTGAGGTTGAGGAGATTACAGAGCGCATTTGAACAATGTGTGCCGCTACACTTAAGATGACACCAGTGTGCACAAACCGGCTATTTTGAACAAAACCCGAGAGCTAATCAAAATGCTTTTTTGAAGATTGTATGCTATTTTGTAGCGTCCCGGAAGAGTTAGTGCTGCAAGGGATTCTGGGTATTTGTTCTGTTGTGTTTATGTTGTGTTACGGTGCGGATGTTCTCCCGAAATGTGTTTGTCATTCTTGTTTGGTGTGGGTTCACAATGTGGCGCATATTTGTAACAGTGTTAAACTTGTTTATACGGTACCTGTATCGCTGTTGATCAAGTATGCGTTGCATTCACGTGTGTGTGCGTACAGAATCTGCACATATCATGTGACTGGGCCGGCATGATGTTAGAATGGATGAAAAGCGGACGTGACGACAGCTCGTAGAGGACGTTAAAGGCAGTGCCTTTAAGACACGCCCCCAAGACTGTGGTCCGGGTGGACTACGAGATATAATGACTGATGAACACCTTGGTTGGATAATGAAGGTTGCCTCAGCTCAAAGCCTGAGCCCCGACATTAATGAACTAGCATCCCAGAAAAGATGGCAGGTATCTGGCTTGGGCACATCAGATTAGAACAGTGTGTTGCAAACTGAGCAGTTTAAAGTCCTGAATGGTTGCTTTATTCATTATTTTATTTTCAAATGTATTAGCCTGTGGAAAAAGTTAATATTGATGTTTACCTCAGAAGGCTGCAAATAGAAAAGAGGCATTACATTTTTATTTAAATTGTATTTGATATGCCCATCCATCCATCCATCTTCTTCCGCTTATCCGAGGTCGGGTCGCGGGGGCAGCAGCCTAAGCAGGGAAACCCAGACTTCCCTCTCCCCAGCCACTTCGTCCAGCTCCTCCCGGGGGATCCCGAGGCGTTCCCAGGCCAGCCGGGAGACATAGTCTTCCAGGGTTTCCCACACATTCATTTATTTGTGGCGGCCCGCCACGAAAGAATTACATCCGCCACAAATTTTTAAAAAATTGTTTTTATTTTTTTAATTTTTTTTAATTTTTTTGTCCTGTCCAGCTTCTCAGGCAAATCATATAGTTGATGTAGATGCCCATATCGGCTGTTCAGATTGACTTTACAAAAGAGAAGTGTAGGATACTTCTCTTGTTGCCTTATTTGTCTTTGACTTTATTAAATGTATTTATATTAGAAACACAACATGTGTATATAACAAAGGGTGCAAAGTCTGCAGGCAGTAGGAAACACATGGTTAAGTGTAGGGAGTAAAACTGATGGCAGTCTAAAGTTCAAGATTTTTGGAGCTCTTTGTTCAGTGGATCAGATGTTTGATCTACCACCACTACTGTTTTCTGTTTATTTGTTACTGACTGTGGCAGGACACCTCTGCCTCTGTTTCACTTTATGTTGCTGGTAAATAATATGGTTGTAGTAGTAGGCTAAAGTTAAATTATTTAGTATGCACTAATTAAAGGGGCAGAGCTTTGAGACATTTTAGCTTTTATATTTTATAAGATATATTTTTTGTAAGAACCACAATTAATAAATATATTTCAGTGAATAATTTATTGTTCAAATCTGTATATAAATATGTACATAAAGTGTTGTAATTATATTGTAAAATGGATGGATGGATGGACGTTTAAAACAAAACTATTATTAATTAGTAAGTATACATTTTTTTAGCCTTTTTAGAGAAAATCAAATCATTGTAGTTAATTATGCAAATTACTCGATGGTGTCATGGTGACCACGCCCATAGCCACGCCCCCACCGCCACAGGTATCTTGGCAGTTTATGGGAAACACTGTCTTCCCAACATCTCCTACCGGTCAGACATGCCCTAAACACCTCCCTAGTGAGGCGTTCGGGTGGCATCCTGACCAGATGCCCGAACCACCTCATCTGGCTCCTCTCCATGTGGAGGAGCAGCGGCTTTACTTTGAGCTCCCCCCGGATGGCAGAGCTTCTCACCCTATCTCTAAGGGAGAGCCCCGCCACCCGGCGGAGGAAACTCATTTTTTGATATGCCATTGATATTTTTTAATTATTATTATTATTTGAAACTGGATTTTGCACGTCACTATAAAGTTATATAAGCCTTGCTTGTTCAATGCAAAACTTGTTTGGGTCCCTATTAAAAGGTTAATTTGTTCAACCTTGGCCCGCCGCTTTGTTCACTTTTACATTTTGGCCCACTCTGTATTTGAGTTTGACACCCCTGCTCTTGAGTTTCCAATCATTTCCACAACTCTTATTTTGTTGTGATGTAGTGATTGGAGCACATACTTGTTGGTCACAAAAAAAAACATTCATGAAGTTTGGTTCTTTTATGAATTTATTATGGGTTTACTGAAAATGTGGTGGTCAAAAGTATACATACAGCAATGTTAATATTTGCTTACATGTCCCTTGGCAAGTTGACCTGCAATAAGGCGCTTTTGGTAGCCATCCACAAGCTTCTGCTTGACCACTTGACCACTAAATTGCTGCAGTTCAGCTAAATGTGTTGCTTTTCTGACATGGACTTGTTTCTTCAGCATTGTCCACACCTTTAAGTCAGGACTTTGGGAAGGCCATTCTAAAACCTTCATTCTAGCCTGATTTAGCCATTCCTTTACCACATTTTGAGGTTTGTTTGGGGTCATTGTCCTGTTGGAACACCCAATTGATGATTTTAGCTTGTCCTGAAGAATGTGGAGGTAATCCTCCTTTTTCATTTCCCATTTAAAGCAGCAGTTCCATTGGCAGCAAAACAGGCCCAGAGCATAATACTACCACCACCATGCTTGACGGTAGGCATGGTGTTCCTGGGATTAAAGGCCTCACCTTTTCTCCTCCAAACATATTAAAGTTAAAGTTCCAATGATTGTCACACACACATATTGCTGGGTATTGTGGCCAAACAGCTCAATTGTTGGTTTTTTTTGTGACCAACAAGTATGTGCTTCAATCACTTTATCACAAAAAAATAAGAGTTGTAGAAATGATTGTAAAGTCAAGACAGCCATGACATGATGTTCTTTACAAGTGTATGTACACTTTTGACCAGGACTGTATGTTCCTCCTGGTCCTTATAGTCCATAGCAGTGGTCCCCAACCTTTTTGTAGCTGCGGACCGGTCAACGCTTGAAAATTTGTCCCCCGGACCGGTGGGGGGTGGGGGGGAGGGTGTATTTTTAAAAAAAAAAATGTTATTATTATTTTTTTTTTTACATAAATAAATACAATCATGTGTGCTTACGGACTGTATCCCTGCAGACTGTATTGAGCTATATTGATATATAATGTATATATTGTGTTTTTTATGTTGATTTCATTTTTTTTTTTAAATTTAAAAAAAAATTTTATTATTTTTTTTTTTTTAAATTTCTTGTGCGGCCCGGTACCAATCGGTCCGCGGACCGGTACCGGGCCGCGGCCCGGTGGTTGGGGACCACTGGTCCATAGGTCATAAAAATCTAAATCATATCAACCGATATAAAACACTTCTATCGTGATACAGTTTTCAGCCAAATCGCCAAGCCCTTCTTTTTTCACTAAGGGCCACATAACCAAAAATCTAAGTATACAGGGGCCATTTTGATGTATATTTTTTTATTTCACAAAAAAAATAAAAAATACAGAACACAGACATATGTTACATATAGACCAGGGGTGTCCAAAGTGCGGCCCGCAGCTAATTGTTTCCCGGCCCGCCACACATTCTGGAAATGCTATTGCAAAATTAAAAAATAAACATTACAAAAAGTAGAATGAGGTGAAATCTAACTAGAAAAAGTTGCAATGTTGACACAAAAGCTGCCATGCAGGCTGTTTTTTTTTTCTTTTGTCTATCTTTATTTTTCTTTTTTTGCCATTGCTAAAAAAAAACCAAAAAAAACAATGTTATTATGAATTATTGACCTATTCAAGGCTCCAATTATTTCAAATATTTCACTTTAAAATGTTTTATGTGGAAAATATTGCATATATTGTGTGGTTGCCATACAAAAACATCAACGTTTTCTTTGACAAGAGAGCATAAAACAAACAAAATAATAGTTCAAACGTAAAATGGACAGATATATCTGAAGTTGATCTCGTAACTTAAGTGTTGAAAGTAAAAAAAAACAACTAATACAAATGTATCACTTTATGAGTGGGGCACTTTTTGGATCCCAAATATATTTAATGGGATTTTATTTATCTTTTCACTGTGATTACTCAAAAATAACAATTAATGAATATCAATGGTGTCCTGCATTATTGATATTTTTAAGGCTCTAATTACTTCACATCAAACATTGCTTCCTGAATGTTTTGGGCAGGGGGGAAATACTGCATATTTCACTTTTATTATAAAAAACTAAGTTGTCTTCACAGAAAAGGCATAAAACCTTTTTGGTTTTTTAAATTTTATATCAACCTGAAGTTGATATACTGTAGAGATTTACTGTAAGCGTTAAATAAAAAAAATAAAAAAATAATTTGACTTTTTTTTAACATTTTAATGACTTAGACCCTTTATGGTCCCCGGGAGCCCTAAAGGTAAAAAAAAAAAAAATCCATATATTTTGTTATGATTTGAAAATGAAAACTATCAAAATGGTCCCCGCAGGCTTTAATTTTTCCGTGTGCGGCCCTCAGTGGAAAAAGTTTGGACACCCCTGATATAGACGGAGTATTTAAAAACAAAACCTCGTGTCAGCTTTGTGTTATTGGTTAAAAATGTATTATGACTAGTTATTACAGGGGTGTCCAAAGTGGGGCCAGAGGGCCAATAGCGGACCAAAGCTTGAGTTTTGTTGGCCCGCAACGTATTGTCAAAAAAACAGAAAAAGAGCCAAAATAATGACAAAAAGCGGACTTTTTGTGGCCAACAGTAAAGGTTTGGGAACTGAGGAGACACATTTTTGAAGTGGAATTATTTCCCATTCTTGCTTGATGTACAGCTTAAGTTGTTCAACTGTCTCCCTTCTGCTGTGTTAGCCTTCACACATTTTCAATGGGAGACAGGTCTGGACTACAGGCAGGCCAGTCTAGTACCCGCACTCTTTTACTATGAAGCCACGTTGATGTAACACGTGGATTGGCATTGTCTTGCTGAAATAAGCAGGGGCGTCCATGATAACGTTGCTTGGACGGCAACATATGTTGCTCCAAAAGCTGTATGTACAACATCTTCTTTCGTTTAAAAAACATTTATATTATGTTTATAAAGTCAGTAAATACGTCAGTGGACACATGAGGACTTTGAATATGACCAATGTATGATCCTGTAACTACCTGGTATCAGATCGATACTTAAATGTGTGGTATCATCCAAAACTAATGTAAAGTATCAAAGAAGAGAAGAATAAGTGATTATTACATTTGAACAGAAGTGTAGATAGAACATGTTGAAACAGAAAATAACAGTAAATGAACAAGTAGATTAATAATCAATTTTTTACAGTTTGTCCTTTATAATGTGTACAAAATAATAGGTAGATAAATGACACAATATGTTACTGCAGACTAATTAGGAGCCTTTGTTTGTTTACTTACTAATAAAAGACAAGTTGTCTTGTATGTTCACTATTTTATTTTAGGACTAAATTACAATAATAAACATATGTTTCATGTAAAATAAGATTTTTTGGTTTAAATAAAGACAATAGTGACATTTTTTGTAGTCCCCTTTGATTAGAAAAGTATCCAAATACATTTTGGTACCGGTACCAAAATGTTGGTATCGGTACAACCCTACCCTGAAGTGGAGGGAGAGCCAATGCAGCGGCTTTAAAACTGGTGTAATGTGCGCCCGACACAATATGTTACTGCATACGTCAGCAGACTAATTAGGAGTCTTTGTTTGTTTACTTACTACTAAAAGACAAGTTGTCTAGTATGATCACTATTTTATTTAAGGGCTAAATGACAATAATAAACATATGTTTTATGTACCCTAAGATTTTTTGTTAAAATAGAGCCAATAATGCCATTTTTTGTGGTCCCCTTTATTTAGAAAAGTATCGAAATAATTTTGGTACCGGTACCAAAATATTGGCATATTGACAACACTAATAAATTGCCCCCCCCCACCCCGACACATGTTTTCCTCTAAAAAGGGGCCCAAAGGCTGTTCGTCGCAATGGAAGGTTTGGGCCGGACTGTGGGATCACAGACTGTGGCGATTTCTGAACTAAATCGCAAGATGGATCACATCATGGAGAAGCTCGAAAAGGACAAATTGAATATCAGAGCACCCAGCATGGACGAATAGAACAGACAAGTCATTGTATTGTCTGCTCGCGGAAAACAAACATCCTAATCTACAATTTGACTCCCTGGAATGGCCTTGACGCTGTGAACAACAGGAACGGGCTGTTCTGAAAACACCCCAGAGGACACCTCAATGATGGACGCTTTTGACCTCCCTCCCTCCTCAACGACACCTGGAGTCGAACTTTTGCAAATCGGCCTCAGTCTATGAACATTACATCATCACACACACACACACACACACACCCTCCCCAACCCCACGCCTTCACCACCGCTTGTTTCCCCTCGGGGTGATGGACGGCTGGCAGCGCTTCATAGCAGCAGTCGACCTCCAGGGCCCCAACTCCCCGCCCCTCTGTTGCGAGTTGTCGTGATTAAATGTAACGTGTTTATGTGTGCATTGCATGGAGGTTTTTCCCCACTCCAGACTAGGCCCCCTTAGGAGCCCAGTCTAGATTGTATTTTTTTACTCATCTTTTTCCCCAGCGTTTTACCTTTTTCTTATCTTTTACGGGGCGCCTTGTGGCGACCCATCAGCGTTCCTGTTCTGTAACCCTGTACACTGTTTGTTTGTCTCATCTTGAACGGGTTTGTGCTAAAAACATAGTTTCGTTGTACTTGTGCAATGACAATAAAGTCCTATCCTATCCTATGTGGGCCCCCCCGAGTCAAAATATTTGCCCAGTTCCACTTTATGGACTCCTAATTGTAGCATTTGCCTTCAGCTGTGTGCCCGCTTGGCTTCTTGTGTCGCCCTAAAAACTGGGTGGTGCCGAGGTTGAGGAGATTACAGGGCGCAGACCACGGGTGGAGACCCGCCGCACGCTATAGAAGGCCGGCCAACCACAGGGCTCCTCATCCAAACACGCAGGCAGTTAACCCGTCGTTTCGCCAAAAGCGTCGTCCTACTTGACGAATGTTATTGCGGAACATTCCGTGAGTCCAGCACAGTGCACGGGGGTCCGCCCGGGGTCCCAATAACAGCTCGTTAACTTATTAAGCCTTCATTTCCTCCCAGAGATGACTTCAAGTCAGACTTTGTTATCAAACATCTAAACCATAGCAATGTCTGTTACTCAGTTTTTTTGGGCAAGAACCAGGCGAGTGACCCCCCAAAAAGTCTGTTTTTATATGTGGACTATTACGCAACAATTAGTCCTGGAACCTAAGAGGAGGAGGAGGAGGAGTGGGAAACATTTTAAAGTAGCTGAATGGGGTGTAGTGTTGTCCCGATACTAATATTTTGGTACCTGTACCAAAATGTATTTCGATACTTTTCGGTACTTTTTGATGCTTTTCTAAATAAAAGGAGACCACTAAAAATGGCATTATTGGCTTTATTTGAACCAAAAAAATGTAATTTTAGGGTACATTAAACAGATGTTTATTATTGTAATTTAGTCCTTAAATAAAAAATAAATAAAATAAAATAAAAAAATCTTAGGGTACATTAAACATATGTTTATTATTGTAATTTAGTCCTTAAATAAAATAAATAAAATAAAATAAGATAAAATATAAAAAAATGTTAGGGTACATTAAAAATGTTTATTATTGTAATTTAGTCCTTAAATACAATAAATAAAATAAAATAAAAAAATATTGGGGTACATTAAACATACGTTTATTGTAATTTAGTCCTTAAATAAAAAAATTAAAAAAATCTTAGGGTACATTAAACCTGTTTATTATTGTAATTGAGTCCTTAAATTAAAAAAATAAAATAAATTAAATAAAATTAAATAAAATAAAAAAAAGTCTTAGGGTACATTAAACATATGTTTATTATTGTAATTGAGTCCTGAAATAAAAATATAAAATAAATAAAAAATAAAACAAAATAAAATTTAAAAAAATGTTAGGGTACATTAAACATGTGTTTATTATTGTAATTTAGTCCTTAAATAAAAATGTTTAGTAAAATACATGAAATAAATACAATCAAATAAATAAATAAATAAAATAAGTAAAATAAATAAAATAAAATAAATAAATATTAGGGTACATTAAACATGTTTATCAATGTAATTTAGTCCTCAAATAAAAAAATAAAATTAAAAAATCTTAGGGTACATTTAACCTATGTTTATTATTGTAATTCAGTCCTTGAATAAAAAAATTAAATTAATTAAATTAAATTTAAAAAAAGTCTTAGGGTACATTAAACATATGTTTATTATTGTAATTGAGTCCTGAAATAAAAATATAAAATAAATAAAAAATAAAACAAGATAAAAAAATTAAAAAAATGTTAGGGTACATTAAACATGTGTTTATTGTTGTAATTTAGTCCTTAAATTTAAAAAAATAAATAAAATACATATAAAAAAATAAAATTAATAAATATTAGGGTACATTAAACATATGTTTATCATTGTAATTTAGTCCTTAAATAAATCTTAGGGTACATGAAACATATGTTTATTATTGTAATTTAGTCCTTAAATAAAATAGTGAACATACTAGACAACTTGTCTTTTAGTAGTAAGTAAACAAACAAAGACTCCTAATTAGTCTGCTGACGTATGCAGCAACATATTGTGTCATTTATACACCTATTATTTTGTACACATTATGAGGGACAAACTGTAAAAAGTAATGATTAATCTACTTGTTCATTTACTGTTAATATCTGCTTATTTTCTGTTTCAACATGTTCTATCTACACTTCTGTTAAAATGTAATAATCACTTATTCTTCTCTTCTTTGATACTTTACATTAGTTTTGGGTGATACCACACATTTAGGTATCGATCCGATACCAAGTAGTTACAGGATCATACATTGGTCATATTCAAAGTCCTCATGTGTCCAGGGACATATTTACTGACTTTATAAACACAATATAAATAAATAAATAAACGACAAGATTTTGTGATGCTAAAAAATATGGATGCAATCATAGTAGTATCGACTAGATGCGCTCCTGTACTTGGTATCATTACAGTGGATGTCAGGTGTAGATCCACCCACGGCATTTGTTTACATTCAGGAACAACGTCATTAGCGGTGACGCTGGTGAGTTACGGTGTGTAGTGAAGCACGTTTAGCTTTTTCCTTGTCCTCCAGTGATAATGCTACTTGTAAAAAACTTACTTTATCATAAAAAAATTATCAAAATAATAAATAAAGATTTTGTGACAATAAAAAATATCGATGTAATCATAGTAGTATCGACTAGATACGCTCCTGTGCTTGGTATCATTACAGTGGATGTCAGGTGTAGATCCACCCATGGCGTTTGTTTACATTGTGACGCCGGTGAGCTATTGTATCCTCCTACGGTATGTAGTGAAGCATGTTTAGCTATTCCTTGTCCTCCAGTGATAATGCTACATGTAAGAAACTTACGTTATCATAAAAAAGTAATAAAAATAATCAATAAAAATGATTTTGTAACGATAAAAATATCAATGTAATCATAGTAGTATCGACTAGATACGCTTCTCTACTTGGTATCATTACAGTGGATGTCAGGTGTAGATCCACCCATGGCGTTTGTTTACATTGTGACGCCGGTGAGCTATTGTATCCTCCTATCGTGTGTAGTGAAGCATGTTTAGCTATTCCTCGTCCTCCAGTGATAATGGTACTTGTAAGAACTTACTTTATTATAAAAAAGTAATACAAATAAAAATAATAAATAAAAAAGACTTTGACGATTAAAAAAAAAGGATGCAATCATAGTAGTATCGACTAGATACGCTCCTGTACTTGGTATCATTACAGTGGATGTCAGGTGTAGATCCACCCATGGCGTTTGTTTACATTCAGGAACAACGTCATTAGCGGTGACGCCGGTGAGTTACGGTGTGTAGTGAAGCATGTTTAGCTATTCCTTGTCCTCCAGTGATAATGCTACTTGTAAGAAACTTACTTTATTATAAAAAAGTAATAAAAATAATAAATACAAAAGATTTTGTGATGATAAAAAATATAGATGTAATCACAGTAGTATCGACTAGATACGCTCTTGTACTTGGTATCATTACAGTGGATGTCAGGTGTAGATCCACCCATGGCATTTGTTTACATTGTGACGCTGGTGCGCTATTGTATCCTCCTACGGTGTGCAGTGAAGCATGTTTAGCTATTCCTCGTCCTGCAGTGATAATGCTACTTGTAAGGAACGTACTTTATTATAAAAAAAATTATAAATAAAGACTTTGTGACGATAAAAAATTAGATGTAATCATAGTAGTATAGATCCACCCATGGCGTTTGTTTACATGTTTGGCATGTTTAGCTATTCCTCATCCTCCAGTGATAACGGTACCTGTAAGAAACTTATTTGTCGCCACGCAGGCCAGGATTAGTGATTTAGAAGTAGCTAAAACAGTGCCGACGGACGTTAGCCGCGAGCTAGCTCGCCATGTCTTAAAGCACCTCTTCCTGAGGGTGTTTCAGTGTTAAAACTTCACCTTTATCTTTACTTTTTACGCCACAATGCGTCAGTTCTCCCTTTTCTGTCTACACACTGTCTGCTTGTAAGTACTCAGTGTATGTGCGCCGCCGAACATGCTCGTCTTCTTGTAAAACCAGCAATGCCACCACGTAATGACGCCGGAGGGGCGGTGGGGTGGTACTTTTTAGAGGCAGGTATAGTACCGAATATGATTCACTAATACCGGTATACCATACAACCCTACTGGGGTGGTTCCTTCAACTCCTCCTCGCCAATAATTGGTCTTCTTGTGTATATTAGCATCTGGACAAATATCCCTATTTATCACAGTGTACTGTATCAGTAGCAACATGGCTTATGGATTTAATATCGGGGATTATGTTCTCCTAATGAGAGCCTGTGAGACATTTTAAAAACATATAGAGAAAAAAGACTCACCAATTCCAGCTGAAGGCAGAAATGATCTCCCGGAATGAAGAAGAAAGAAGGGAAGGTGTAAAAGTTGCGTCTGGTGTGCTCTGCTGGACGGATGGAAGCCCAGATGGAAGGGGGACACTCAGCAGGTATGAATGAAGCTCTCAGGCGGGCGGTCAGCCGTGAAATAAGACGCGGAGGTCCCAACACCGCTGCGTGGGACCAGGGCAGACCTGCGTGCCGCTGCGTGGCCACTAAAACAGCGCGGACAGCGGCCTCTGGTGGTGGAAGGCGACGACACGGGAAAGAGCAGCCGACAACACTATCACTTAAAACTAACTACGAAAAGAGAAATGTAATTGCAAAAAAAAAAAAAAAGACTTTAAAAATTAAATAACCATTTTTAGGATAGGTTGCTGTGGCTTAATCAAACCAGCGTACTCTTTATTGTCATATGACGTCATTGTAGAGGTCTCTTTTGATTGGTCAGCTGTCCTCCAATCAGCTTACGCGAATGCCTTGTTTGGAGGCGTGGCTTTGCTGTTGATGACTGGCAGCTGCGTTGAGTTTCGCCGATCCTTCGCTGAATCTTACCAACTTTACTCACCAAACGAGGTTAAATGTGGAAAATAGATAAACGGAATAAATACTCGCAAATAATGAGCGACCTGAGGAGAATAAACAGTGTGGTCGTGAAGGTTAAAGGTGCTCCATTGGACAGGTGAGCTGCTAGCAGACTTAAGCTAACACACGTTCAGATAGTTAGGAACTACAGTATAAAAGTTCATAAATAACAAACACAAGATGTATGTAATAGCAATAAATGAATATTATATATGATATAACATGATGAAATGTACAAAGGCATGTTCAATTTAAAGGGGAACTGCACATTTTTGGGTAATTTTGTCTATTTGTCAATCATTATGTAAGATAAGATAATATAAGATTATACCATGAATTGATTAACGTGGGCCCCAACTTAAACAAATTGAATAACTTATTCGGGTGTTACCCGAATAAGTTACAGTGGTCAATTGTACGGAATATGTACTGTACTGTGCAATCTACTAATAAAAGTTTCAATCGATCAATCAAATAAGAATATTTTTCTTTTTTTATGCATTCTAACTCGTAAATAAACGCCGACAAAAGTCAGCCAACAGCGGAGGTAATAAAAGTAACTCTATTTACCTATAAAACCTAATCCCAGGAACACCGCTCCTACCGTCAAGCATGGTGGTGGTAGTATTATGCTCTGAGCCTGTTTTGCTGCCAATGGAACTGGTGCTTTACAGACAGTAAAGGGGACAATGAAAAAGGAGGATTACCTCTAAATTCTTCAGGACAAGCTAAAATCATCAGCCCGGAGGTTAGGTCTTGGGGGCAGTTGGGTGTTCCAACAGGAGAATGACCCCCAATCACACGTCAAAAGTGGTAAAGGAATGGCTATATCAGGCTAGAATTAAGGTTTTACAATGGCCTTCCCAAAGTCCTGACTTAAACCCCATTGAGAACATGTGGACAATGCTGAAGAAACAAGTCCATGTCAGAAAACCAACACATTTAGCTGAACTGCACCAATTTTGTCAAGAGGAGTGGTCAAAAATTCAAGCAGAAGCTTGTGGATGGCTACCAAAAGTGCCTTATTGCAGTGAAACTTGCCAAGGGACATGTAAGCAAATAATAGCATTGCTGTATGTATACTTTTGACCCAGCACATTTGCTCACATTTTCAGTAGACCCATAATAAATTAATAAAAGAAACACACTTCATGAATGTGCTCCAATCACTCCATCACCAAAAAAATAAGAGTTGTAGAAATGATTGTAAACTTAAGACAGCCATGACATGATGTTCTTTACAAGTGTATGTAAACTTTTGACCACGACTGTATGTAACGTAGTAACAGGCACATTCCTAATAATGTTCATTGTTTACGTATTTTGCTCATTTTAAGAATACGGTGGCATGTTAATATATAATTCCCTTCAACAACAACACTACTAATCATGCAGACTTCACAAGAGACAAGTTGGGACATATTTCTGAGGGTGAATATAAGGAGGATGACCTACAATTTTTAGAAGCTGTGTGCTAAAAAAAGATGCAGCTTTAGTGAAACATTAAACATGTAGCAGTATTGCTAAGTGCTAATCAAGATATACAAACTACAAACATAATAAAACATCACTTACAGTACAATGTCTGTTCTCACTGGGATGCCGACTGATGGGATGTTTATATCTTCCCGTTAAGATGAAGAATTAATCATAATTCTCACACAGGTGGGTGCAAACAAGCGTCTTTTCGTGTCTTTCTCGCCATCTCTGGTTCTACGTTGATGTCTAAGTTGACCAACTTCTCGGATTATGGCCACAACCTTCTACTATCCAGGTGAGAGACATGATTTATAATCTAGAACAGGGGTATAGAACAGTGGTGCAACAGGGGTATATATATGTATATATATATATCAGTGTTTCCCATAAACTGCCAAGATACCTGTGGCGGTGGGGCGTGGCTATGGACGTGGTCACCATGACATCATCGAGTAATTTGCATAATTTACTACAATGATTTGATTTTCTCTAAAAAGGCTCAAAAAATGTATACTTACTAATTAATAATAACAGTTTTGTTTTAAATATCCATCCATCCATCCATTTTACAATATAATTACAACACTTTATGTACATATTTATATACAGATTTGAACAATAAGTTATTCACTGAAATATATTTATTAATTGTGGTTCTTACAAAAAATATATCTTATAAAATATATAAGCTAAAATGTCTCGAAGCTCTGCCCCTTTAATTAGTGCATACTAAATAATTTAACTTTAGCCTACTACTACAACCATATTATTTACCAGCAACATAAAGTGAAACAGAGGCAGAGGTGTCCTGCAACAGTCAGTAACAAATAAACAGAAAACAGTAGTGGTGGTAGATAGACACAGAGCTTCATCAAACATTTGATCCACTGAACAAAGAGCTCCAAAAATCTTGAACTTTAGACTGCCATCAGTTTTACTCCCTACACTTAACCATGTGTTTCCTACTGCCTGAAGACTTTGCACCCTTTGTTATATACACATGTTGTGTTTCTAATATAAATACATTTAATAAAGTCAAATACAAATAAGGCAACAAGAGAAGTATCCTACACTTCTCTTTTGTAAAGTAAATCTGCACAGCCGATATGGGCATCTACATCAACTATATGATTTGCCTGAAAAGCTGGAGAGGACAAAAAAAAAAGTTTTTTATTTATTTATTTTTTTTAAAATTTTAATTATTTTATTTTATTATTATTTTTTTATTTGTGGCGGGCGTAATTCTTTCGTGGCGGGCCGCCACAAATAAATGAATGTGTGGGAAACACTGTATATATATATATTAGGGCTGTCAAAATTATCGCGTTAACGGCGTTAATTAATTTTTGGAATTAATTACGTTAAATTTTTTAACGTAATTAACGCATGCGCAGAATCCCTCCACCCATACTTCCCATAATTCCTCCCGACACTGAACGGAGCAGCAACATGGAGCAAGACGAACAGGTTGGCCCTCTGGAGGGATTTAAGTTTAAGAAGAACAAAGATGGAACAATAAATAAACAGACAGTCATTTGTACGCACTGCAACAGAGAGTTTCAGTTTCACCGAACCTGTTCAAGCCTTAAATACCATCTCAACGCTAAACATGCATTTGTGGGGGCTTCCAGTGCTACACCTGGCTTGCGTCAGACAACCCTGAGTGAACGCAGACCAGTAAGCAAGTCCAACTCGGATAAATTAACTAACACAATTGCCAAATGGGTCGCAAAGGACTGTAGACCGATTTGCATTGTTGAAGATAAGGGCTTCGCTGATGTTTTGAAAGTGGCGTCCCTCGATACATCCTACAAGCCACCATGCAGAGGCACAATAATGAAAAGTATCCACGCACTCTATGAAACAGAAAAGGGGAAAAAAGAGGCGGCTTTAGCTCAAGCGGAATATGTCGCCCTGACAGGAGACCACTGGACGTCAGTGAGTAACACAAATTACTTGGGAGTAACTGCACATTTAATAACTAAAGCATGGGAATTGCAGTCCTTTGCGCTAACTATAATGAAAACGGAAGAACGCCACTTTGCAGAGGCATGTGCAGAACAGTTTCAAACTGTGGCATGCAAGTGGGAAATTGAAAGAAAAGTTACAACCATTGGGACTGACAGTGCACGCAATATGATTGCTGCGGCTCGTATTCTACCATACGAGCATATGCCCTGTATCGCGCACGTCATACAGAGAAGCATCACTGTGAGTCTCGCTGACAGCGGATTTGTTCCTGCATTAGCCAAGTGTCGCAAGATTGTGGGACATTTTAAACACAGCCCGGCAAACTTAACGGAGCTGAATGCAGAGCAGGTGAAACTCGGACAGCAGCAGGAGCCACTGATCCAAGACGTTCCAACGCGGTGGAATTCCACACTTGAAATGGTCAAACGCATCATCCCCAATCAAGCAGCAATAAAAGCAACCCTGGATCAACAGCAGCATAATCTCGTCATGCTGACGCCAGCAGAATGGGATAAACTCCAGAGACTGGAGACCCTTCTAGAGCCCTGCCGGTAAGCCTTCCATCATATAATGTGGAAATTCATTGTAGGCTGAAATTAAATTATTAAACCAAACGTTAATCTACTATTAAATGTAACAACTTGCATTCAAGTAATTTACTTGAGTCTTTCTCCTTCTCTCTCTCTCTCTCTCTCTCTCTCTCTGTGTGTGTGTGTGTGTGTGTGTGTGTGTGTGTGTGTGTCTGTGTGTGTCTGTCTCTGTGTGTGTGTGTGTCTGTCTGTGTGTGTCTGTCTGTGTGTGTGTGTGTGTGTGTCTGTCTGTCTGTGTCTGTCTGTCTGTGTGTGTGTGTGTGTGTATCTGTCTGTGTGTGTGTGTGTGTGTCTGTCTGTGGCTGTGTGTGTGTGTGTGTGTGTGTATCTGTCTGTCTGTGTGTGTGTGTGTGTGTGTGTGTGTCTGTCTGTCTCTGTGTGTGTGTGTGTGTGTGTGTGTGTGTATCTGTCTCTGTGTCTGTGTGTGTGTGTGTGTGTGTGTGTGTATCTGTCTCTGTGTCTCTCTCTCTGTGTGTGTGTGTGTGTGTGTGTTTTCCACTGCAGGTATGTGACTCAGATCCTGGGTGGGGAGGCCTACGTCTCCTGCTCAGTGGTACTACCTGCCCTCTGCCACTTACACCGTGTAATGGAAACTTCTGATGAGGACCCTGCATACATGATTAGATTTAAGACCAAATTCAAAGACGACCTAGGCTCCCGCCAAGAACACACCAACAATGCATGGCTCAAGATTGCAACCGCACTGGACCCACGTTTTAAGGACTTGAAAAGTGTGCCCAAGGCAGACAGAGAGGAGGTGTGGACCAAACTTGGAGGCCTTCTGCGTGAATCACCTGGAAGACCTTCACACACTACTGAAGATGGGCCACCCAAGAAGAAAATGAACCTTCTTCTACAGCTGGGCTCAGATTCAGAATCAGATGAAGAGGTACAGCCTGACAGAGCCTTACACAGGTACAGAGCAGAGCCCACCATTGAAATGACGGACTGTCCCTTGCAGTGGTGGTCATCTCATGCAGGAGCCCATGACAAGCTGGCTCCGTTGGCTCGGAAATATCTAGCCACTCCTGCATCCTCAGTTCCCTGTGAAAGACTCTTCTCACTTGCCGGTCACATTGTGCAAAAGAAGCGGTCAGCTTTACTCTCAGAAAATGTGGACAAATTGGTTTGCCTCAGTAACTGGCTAAAGGATGAATAGAGAAGCGGGCCACATGTAATTGTGTAGGCCATGTTCTTTTGGTTTGATAAAAAAGAGAAATCTTTGTTTTTCCTTTGTTGAAGAGAAATGGCCAAGATGGCTAGTGTGTTACAGAAGGAGACACCATCCTATTTTGTTTTACTATTTCAGTTTCATTTAAATAAGAGACGCCATCCTATTTTGTTTTCCTATTTTGACGAGGAAATGTCATTGTAAAAAACAGGATGTTATTAAAATAAACATGCATACATATGTTAAATGCACATGTCTTCTGTCATTTATCTTTCAATTCCCACAAAAATATACAGTTAATGGCATATTTTGGACATAGTTCGAATGGTGATTAATCATGATTAATTAATTTTTAAGCTGTGATTAATCTGATTAAAAATTTTAATCATTTGACAGCCCTAATATATATATATATATATATATATATATATATATATATATATATATATACCCAGTATATTAGGGGTGTAATGGTACATGTATTTGTATTGAACCGTTTCGGTACGGGGGTTCGGTTCGGAGGTGTAACGAACGAGTTTCCACACGAACATATTAAGTAGCCGCCTAAGCTAAAGTCTTAACAAGCTGCTCCGCTTCCTTCTGCCTCTGTCTCTGTCAGTACTCTACACAGCACCCAGCATTGTCCCACCCACACAACCATCTGATTGGTTACACACAGAGCGGTAACAGCCAATCAGCAGTGTGTATTCAGAGCGGTAACAGCCAATCAGCAGTGCGTATTCAGAGCGCATGTAGTCAGTGCTTAGCATCAGGCTGCGGACTCTCCCCAAATGATAATAAACACCTCCCAGTCAACTACTATCACTATGAGCCCGTTGACCTTCTAGAAATATAAACGGCAGCTCAGCTCGCTCGCAGTCCTGGCTTGAGGTGAAGGCTAATTCGCTTTTAGCGTAACATTAGCTCATTTTGCGGTGTGTGTGTGTGTATGTGTGTGTTACGGACAGCAAAGACCTGTCTGTCTGTTATTTCACTTTACTTTTTTCTGTGTTGATTGAGCTGTGTTGAAGGAGCAAAAAAGGACATGTTAAATGAAGAGTTTCTGTCTCTGATAGTTGATATAATAATGTAACTGCATCATTAAGCCTACATGAACTCAATGGTGTTCAGGGATGAATAGGCTCTCCTATAGCTATTGTACAATTTTTTCAGCTATAGTTACATTAATCATTAGTAATGCAGCAGCCTATTTTTGAATGGCAGGGTCCCTGCTATCACATGTTGATAAAAATATAACATTTACATAATAAAAATCAACTACAGGCTGAGGGAACTCTCCTGAAGGAATCAATAAAGTACTAACTATCTATCTATGTAATAAATTAAGCATGATGAGTTGACTTGAAACTGTTTAATGTTGCACTTTTTATATGTAGAAGAAAAGTTTTGTCATTTTATTTAATCTGAGCAACAACTTGAGGCACTTTAATGTTGATTAACGTGGGCAGAATTATTATAGTGTTCCCAACGTTAAAAGGATAAAGCCATTGTTTACAAATTTGGTAAATAAATAACCAAAACATTTATATTTTGTTTTCTTACTGTACCGAAAATGAACCGAACCGTGACCTCTAAACCGAGGTACGTACAGAACCGAAATTTTTGTGTACCGTTACACCCCTAATATATATATATATATATATATATATATATATATATATATATATATATATACACACACACACACACACACACACAAATAAACACATAGCCTCAATGTGCCCCCCCCCCCCAAGTCAAAGAATTAGGGACCCCTGTTTTAGAATTAACTTTCACCAACTCAATATGTCAGTATAGCAGGATAAGTTAGTTAGCTCTCTGTAATTACGGCGCCGCTAAAAATAGATCGCCTGCGTCAGTGCTTATAATAACAATATTGCTAATATCGATATTCAAGTCACGACATGTAAATGGAATATTGTTGGCGGTTATTCTGTTTTTTAGAGGGCTACATTTGTACCTACTTCGTACTTTAACGACTTAGAATGCATAGAAAAAAGGAAAAAATGTGTTCTTGTCTTACATAAGGATTGTGAATGATAGGCAAAATACATTTGAAAAAAGGTGCACCTTAACAGCACTCTGATTTTTATGTAGTCTTAGTTTGAGCCACAAGGGGTCAGCAATGCACAGCTTTTGGGAATGATGTGTTGCTGTCATTCTTAGTGGGTCTTAAAGAAGAATAAATGAGAAAAGATTTTGACTTTCAATCTTTTTAGAGGTGTGCATGTGGAATATAATACACTTTAAGTGAGATGAACACCTTTCTTTTTGTTTAGCTTTGCAACAGATTCTGTAGTGCTTGATTATAAATGGTGCCATTTGTTGTCATGAATGTTTCATATCAAATACTTCTTGTTAATTTGCTTTAGCTTCAGCCTCGGCCAAGTGAGCATTGAGTGTTGATACTTAATTGTTAGGTTTTTGGCTGAAGTATGTCAAGAAGAAAATGTCTGTTAGCCACCGAGCGCCCTCCCTCCCACTTGAGTCACTTCTCCTCTGTGGTTGCGCGCCCTGCGCTTTTTACGCACTACTCCAGAGCGACAACAGCAGGGTGACAGTCCCGATATGAAAGTCCGGCTGATGATGTTGCTGCTGTCGATTGTTCTCATCAGTCTTCTTTGGCCGGAAGCAAGTCGCTGCTCGGTGGCAGGTGTAAACTTCACCGTGGTAGGAGACATCCGCCACTTTGTCACCACGCCCGATGCCGTTTACATAGCGGCAGCAGACAGGCTGTACCAGCTGAACCGCGACCTGAGTCTGGTCCGGACCGTGAACCAGAGAGGGGTCCTCACTGGCAAAAGTGATTCTGCGCAGTTCTACAAAGTCCCGGAGAAGGCTGAATGGAACGCAACGTTCAGCATCAACATGCTGTTGCCCTTTTTGGCGAATAAAACGCTCATCAGCTGCGGCGTAACGGACAACAAGTGCGGATACTGCGAGCTGCTGGCGCTGGCCAACATCTCCAGGGTAGTCTACAGGGAGAACATTCTAGTGGGACCCTCAAGGCCCCTGAGCGCGTCCGTGGCATTCTTGGTGTCTGTGGCCAGCCATGACGTTTACATTATGACCGCCATAGAGCAAAGCAAAAACCAGACCTCACAGAACACGTGCTCCCTCTCGGATACCGAGGTGCTGTACCTCTATGACACCGTTCACCACCAGAATAAAAAAGCAGGGAACGAAGGAGGCATCTTCTCCATCTCTGGTGACTCTGCCACCCCGGTCTTTAGAAGCAAAGGCAACGTGGACTTTGTGGATGGATTTCAGATAGATACTATCATCTATCTTTTTGCCAATGTGCCTTCTTCCGAAGTCGGCGGTAACAAAGTCCGCCTCCTATGGCTCCAAACCAAACCAAATAAAGTGGATACCATGAAGTCGTTCCGAGGATCGTCCCTCATCATTCCCGGGGGGAAAGGCAGCAGACTCGTAGCCTCCTCTGTGGTCTCGGGCCGGGCCCTCTGGGTCGGCGTGTTCAGTAAGGACGGAGAGCCGAGCAACACCAAGCTGGTTCTGTTCGACATCACCCCTGATCTGAACATAAAAGAAAATGATGATCAAGACTTCAGTACCTCAACTAAAACCTACAATCCCACTAAGGTTGGTCCATCACCTGGGTCACCATTTTGGCTGCAGAAGGACATGGATATCCTTTGACATCAAGACTTGTTGTCAACTTGGATTGTCCGTCTAACGCCAGTGTTTGTGCTCCTCAGCCTAGAGAGCTGCAGCCGCAGAAGGTGCTCTTCAAGAAGACCTCCATGACTTCTGTACTGGCTGTGACACAAGGAGCGTGGATAGTCGTCTTCATCGGGACAGGAGACGGCCAGCTCATTAAGGTAGGTCTGGACCCCGACTTAAACAAGTTGAAAAACTTATTCGGGTGTTACCATTTAGTGGTCAATTGTACGGAATATGTACTTCACTGTGCAACCTACTAATAAAAGTCTCAATCAATCAATCAATCAATCAGTCAGTAGTTGTCTGACATGTGACTTACCAACCTTTTCATTCATCTACACCTGGCCCAGAATAACTGAAAGTGTGTCCGTGCAAAGCAAACCCATTTTTGCGGTCAACGTGTGCTACGGATGGTCCCGTCGCTAATCGTCTGTGGTCACGTCTAATTGATAGACAGCCATTCATTGCGCTTTTTGCGTCTTACTCCTTGTAACCTGGCATGAAAAAGTCATTGGACTGCTGCGAACAAGACCAACATGTTCTTAATGTCGCATGCTTGCCCCTTGAGGAAGTCAAGCAGGAACAAAGAGTACGAGACCTAGGATAGTTTCACAATGCTGTGGCACTCTTCCTCTTCCTTAACCTCCTGAGACATTTGATTTAAATTGCATTAAATATTTGTCTTAGTGGCAGTTCTTTCATCACATCATCTGTTTTCTTGTTAAATATTTTTGTAAAACAAACATTTGTCGCTCTACCTACCCATATTTCTTTATATATTTTATTTGTACATATACATTATAGAATAGAATAAATGATAAATGATAAATGGGTTGTACTTGTATAGCGCTTTTCTACCTTCAAGGTACTCAAAGCGCTTTGACAGTATTTCCACATTTACCCATTTACCCATTCACACACACATTCACACACTGATGGCGGGAGCTGCCATGCAAGGCGCTAACCAGCAGCCATCAGAGGCAAAGGGTGAAGTGTCTTGCCCAAGGACACAACGGACGTGACTAGGAAGGTAGAAGGTGGGAAATGAACCCCAGTAACCAGCAACACTCCGATTGCTGGCACAGCCACTCTACCAACTTCGCCACGCCGTCCCAATAGAATAGAAAGTACTTTATTGGGGGGAAATTCAGCACCACAGAATAGAATAGAAAGTACGTTATTGATCCCTGGGGGAAATTCAGCACCACAGGGATCAATAAAGTACTTTCTATTAGTGATGTCCGATAATGGCTTCTTTGCCGATATCCAGATATTGTCCAACTCTTAATTACCGATTCCGATATCAACCGATACCGATATATACAGTCGTGGAATTAACACATTATTATGCCTTATTTTGTTGTGATGCCCCACTGGATGCATTAAACAATGTAACAAGGTTTTCCAAAATAAATCAACTCAAGTTATGGGAAAAAATGCCAACATGGCACTGCCATATTTATTATTGAAGTCACAAAGTGCATCATTATTTTTAACATGCCTCAAAACAGCAGCTTGGAATTTGGGACATGCTCTCCCTGAGAGAGCATGAGGAGGTTGGGGTGGGGGGAGTAGGGGGTAGCGGGGGGTGTATATTGTAGCGTCCCGGAAGAGTTAGTGCTGCAAGGGGTTCTGGGTATTTGTTCTGTTGTGTTTATGTTGTGTTACGGTGCGGATGTTCTCCCGAAATGTGTTTGTCATTCTTGTTTGGTGTGGGTTCACAGTGTGGCGCATATTTGTAACAGTGTTAAAGTTGTTTATACGGCTACCCTCAGTGTGACCTGTATGGCTGTTGACCAAGTATGCATTGCATTCACTTGTGTGTGTGAAAAGGCATAGATATTATGGGACTGGGCCGACACGCATAGGCAGTGCCATTAAGGCACTGCCCAATATTGTTGTCTGGGTGGAAATCGGGAGATGTTCGGGAGGGGCACTGAAATTTGTGAGTCTCCCGCGAAAATGGGGAGGGTTGGCAAGTATGACTGGAAGACGCAACTGCTCTGTCCGTGTGCCACTCCATATAACGGCTTTTTAAAGAGTCACAAATTTACTTTTTGAAACCGATACCGATAATTTCCGATATTACATTTTAAAGCATTTATAGGCCAATAATATCGCCAGTCCGATACTATCGGACATCTCTACTTTGTATCCTATTCTATAAAGTATATGTACAAATAAAATATATAAAGAAATATGGGTAGGTAGAGCGACAAATGTTTGTTTTACATAAAATATTTAACAAGAAAAAACAGATGATGTGATGAAAGAACTGCCACTATGTCCACAACAAAGGACGTTACCTACAAAATTACAGGCCAAAAGTTTGGACACACCTTCTCATTCAATGAGTTTGCTTTATTTTCATGACTATTTACATTGTAGATTGTCACTGAAGGCATCAAAACTATGAATGAACACATGTGGAGTTATGTACTTAACAAAAAAAAGGTGAAATAACTGAAAACATGCTTTATATTCTAGTTTCTTATAAATAGCCACCCTTTGCTCCGATTACTGCTTTGCACACTCTTGGCATTCTCTCCATGAGCTTCAAGCACACCTGTGAAGTGAAAACCCTTTCAACTGCATTGACATACTGAAAGTTAACTGTAGATTATAAACCAGGCCTCTAACCTGGATAGTAGACATAAACTGAGAAGTTGGTCAACCTGGACATCCAACTTCAAGACAAAGATGGCGAGAAAGACACACAAAAAAGCTTTTTTCTGCGTTTGTTTTTATGTTTTTACCTGGATTGTGATTAATTCTCCATTATATAAACGGGAAGATATAAAATTCCATCAGTCGGCATCTCCAGTAAGAGCAGATGTTGTACAGTATGTTATTGTTTTATTTATGTTCATAGTCTGTATATCTTTATTATTTAGCACTTAGCATTAGTGCTACTTGCTGGACCTAATTACTACTCAGCTTCTAAAATGTGTAGCTCATCGTCCGTATATTCGGGCTCAGAAATATGTTTCTGGATCATCATTTGTCCCAAAGTGGTCTTTGTGGTCTCTCACAAAGTCTGCCATGATCAGTAGTAGTGTTGTTGTTGAAGGTGAACGTTGTGATGCGTCTGTGAAATTAATACACCGCTGTACGCTTAAAATGAGCAAATTATGTCAATATTACATGTTATTGTGAATGTTACTAGATACTACATATATACTTACATCATGTATATATTACATGTTATTATGAATGTTACTGCATGACATATATACTTACATCATGTATATATTACATGTTATTATGAATGTTACTACATGACATATATACTTACATCATGTATATATTACATGTTATTATGAATGTTACTACATTACATATATACTTACATCATGTAAATATTACATGTTATGAATGTTACTAGATACTACATATATACTTACATAATGTATATATTACATGTTGTTATGAATGTTACTACATGACATATATACTTACATCATGTATATATTACATGTTATTATGAATGTTACTACATTACATATATACTTACATCATGTAAATATTACATGTTATTATGAATGTTACTAGATACTACATATATACTTACATAATGTATATATTACATGTTATTATGAATGTCACTACATGACATATATACTTACATCATGTATATATTACATATTATGAATGTTACTACATTACATATATACTTACATCATGTAAATATTACATGTTATTATGAATGTTACTAGATACTACATATATACTTACATCATGTATATATTACATGTTATTATGAATGTTACTACATGACATATATACTTACATCATGTATATATTACATGTTATTATGAATGTTACTACATTACATATATACTTACATCATTTAAATATTACATGTTATTATGAATGTTACTAGATACTACATATATACTTACATAATGTATATATTACATGTTGTTATGAATGTTACTACATGACATATATACTTACATCATGTATATATTACATGTTATTATGAATGTTACTACATTACATATATACTTACATCATGTAAATATTACATGTTATTATGAATGTTACTAGATACTACATATATACTTACATAATGTATATATTACATGTTATTATGAATGTTACTACATTACATATATACTTACATCATGTAAATATTACATGTTATTATGAATGTTACTAGATACTACATATATACTTACATGTATATATTGCATGTTATTATGAATGTTACTACATGACATATATACTTACATCATGTATATATTACATATTATGAATGTTACTACATTACATATATACTTACCCGCATTGACCGGCTTCTGTTAAGAAGAAGGTTAAATCAGTCGGATGAAACTCAGCGGCAGGAAGAAACCCACAGTCCGCAGAGCATCAGCACCCTGCAGGATGAGGGGGAAGCTTCAGGCAGAACCACCAGTCCAAGACCATACCCAGTACACCGCAAAAAGGAAAACATGCAAGGACGTAAGCCGTTGGTGAAATGGCCAAAGTCTAACAGCAAGGAGTGGGAAACGGAGGGTGTGGCATGGAGGGGGGTGTACCTGGGACGCTAGGTACACCGTTGAGCCCTCTGGAGACGTCGTGGGCTTCAATCAACGAAACGTCGATGAAGCAGGGTGCCCACCCGAAGACCCCAATGACATACTTACCCTCCCTTTCACCACTCCACACCGACTGCTACCGTCAGGATTGTTCCGACTTACCAAGGGATTGAAACATCTAGTTCTATTTGCTTTACTTACATCATGTAAATATTACATGTTATTATGAATGTTACTAGATACTACATATATACTTACATCATGTAAATATTACATGTTATTATGAATGTTACTACATTACATATATACTTACATCATGTAAATATTACATGTTATTATGAATGTTACTACATTACATATATACTTACATCATGTAAATATTACATGTTATTATGAATGTTACTAGATACTACATATATACTTACATAATTATATATTACATGTTATTATGAATGTTACTACATGACATATATACTTACATCATGTATATATTACATGTTATTATGAATGTTACTACATTACATATACCGTATTTCCTTGAATAGCCGCAGGGGCGCTAATTAATTTAAAACCTCTTCTCACTCCTGCGGTTACCAAAACCATGCGGAATGAGCAAGCATGCTCTAATTATTTTAAAACCTCTTCTCACTCCGGCGCATACCTTATCATGAAAAACACATTTAATAAAAAAAACGTTATTATGATCTTACCTTTACTTGTAGATGGGTCCATGTGCAGCTGCTTCTGATCAAAGGCAGTCTTTCTCATCTTTCTTCAATTTTAAAAGTCTCTGGAGATATTCCTTTAATTATTACCTCCTGCTTCGATTGAAAGTCCAGTTTAGAAAACGGTTTTATTTTAGATATGTAATCCTCCATGTTAAAAGTGCAAGCAAACAATTGCTGCATGCTTGCTGCTTGTTGTCTTCTTCTGCAGTACCTGTCTCCTGCAGTACTGGTAGTCGCAAGAAGGACCACTAGCGCCCTCTACCACCTGGAGGCGGGAGTCATTTAATGACTCATATTTGACCCGGCGGAAGTGCCAAGCATGCGCTAATTATTTTGCGAAACGAGTTTGACCCGGCTGTAATTCTAGGCAGGCGAATACTATATTCCCGGCGCCAATTCAAGGAAATACGGTATACTTACATCATGTAAATATTACATGTTATTATGAATGTTACTAGATACTACATATATACTTACATCGTGTAAATATTACATGTTATTATGAATGTTACTACATTACATATATACTTACATCATGTAAATATTACATGTTATTATGAATGTTACTACATTACATATATACTTACATCATGTAAATATTACATGTTATTATGAATGTTACTAGATACTACATATATACTTACATCATGTATATATTACATGTTATTATGAATGTTACTACATTACATATATACTTACATCATGTAAATATTACATGTTATTATGAATGTTACTACATTACATATATACTTACATCATGTAAATATTACATGTTATTATGAATGTTACTAGATACTACATATATACTTACATCATGTATATATTAGATGTTATTATGAATGTTACTACATTACATATATACTTACATCATGTAAATATTACATGTTATTATGAATGTTACTACATTACATATATACTTACATCATGTAAATATTACATGTTATTATGAATGTTACTAGATACTACATATATACTTACATCATGTATATATTACATGTTATTATGAATGTTACTACATTACATATATACTTACATCATGTAAATATTACATGTTATTATGAATGTTACTACATTACATATATACTTACATCATGTAAATATTACATGTTATTATGAATGTTACTAGATACTACATATATACTTGCATCATGTATATATTACATGTTATTATGAATGTTACTACATGACATACATACTTACATCATGTATATATTACATGTTATTATGAATGTTACTACATTACATATATACTGTACTTACATCATGTATATATTACATGTTATTATGAATGGTACTACATTACATATATACTTACATCATGTATATATAACATGTTATTATGAATGTTACTACATTACATATATACTTACATCATGTATATATAACATGTTATTATGAATGTTACTACATTACATATATATTTACAGTGTGTATATAAAACCTTGATGGATGTTTTTAGAGCACTTTATAGGCAGATTACAGCAATTCCTGTTGTCTCCATTGTTAGCTGCCGTTTTATTACCAGTTAGAATGCATTAAAAAACAACACGTCTGACATAAGGATTGGAAGTTATCAAAAAAAAATTACAGTTCCTTTATTAAGTAGGAAGTCAGAGTAGGCGACTAAGGTTTTCTAGTTTCATCACCTTGTGGCTTTCTCTTCCTTAACCTGAGACATCACAAAAAATAATTGTTTTAGGTGAAAAGTAAACTTATTCATTTATTTTGTAGGTAATGTCCACGTTTTTGTATCTAAAACCAACAATTGTTTCAATTTAAAGCAGTCCGTCGCTTTAGCTGCCCGTATATTTATTAGCATTGGACATTCCAAAAAAATGTCAAAATTGTCACTTAAATGTTGAAATTCTCTTGGTATGGTCTTTTTGTAAATTTCATGCCAGACTTTTTCAGTCATGTTATGAATGATTTTTTCTGGTTACATTCACACTTGAATTTCTGCATTTTGCGGCATTCATTGCATCGACCGTTGTCATAGACATAGACTAGACTTAGACTTTCTTTTTATTGTCATTCAAATTTGAACTTTACAGTACAGATAAGAACGAAATTTCGTTGCATTAGCTCATGGTGATGGAAAATAAAAGAGCAATAAGGTGCAGATAGAAAAAAATAAAAATTACTGTACAGATAAATATATTGCACTTTTGCATATGCATCCACGTTTATGGATGTATGTTATATTGTCTTTATATTCCAGCCAGTTAATCCATTTTTGGGGGGAATTGAGAGGATTATTATGATGCATCATTTTTATATTAAAAGTTAGTACAGTAGCGGTAAGTCCTAATAAGAGTACTTTCATTCTAGTACTGTATTTTACCAAAACCCATCAAACTCTTGATTAAACACTCAATGTGTACCTAAATACAATAAAAGTGTATGCATTTATTTTATTGGTAATCAACAGCTTTGCATGCCAGCCATTTGAGGAAGACAGGTTTTCAGTGTACAGTAATTGGACAAAACCCCAATAAATCACAGGGGAGAAAAATTGAGTTTCTGAGTCTAATGAGGTAAAAAAAAAAAAAGGTACAAAAAATGGCATTAATTATGTATAAACTAGGGCTGTCAAACTAATAAAATATTACACCATGTTTCATCGCAGTTTGTTCATTGTTAACTCAAACGATATCATTTTTCATTATTAGTAAGTGTACCATAGACGGATCATGTCCAAGTTTTTAATACCGTGACTGGACAGTTGGTTTGCTTTAATAAAATGTTTTTTAAACAGCTCAACACAAAAAGGACATAAACATGCTTTGAATGACAGCAAACAAATACCTGCAGTATGTTGGTCTTCCCAGATTTTGTAGGAATACATCATTTGTATTCCTGCTGTAAGAGCACTTGCATTCAAAGGAGGAGCTACACTATATTTACATACCAGTTTTACGCATTAACACAAAATGCGGGTTGTTACAATCATGGTTTGATTGTCAACGATTTTTGGTAGGGTCATTTGTAATATTTCTAAATACTTCTGAAATTCTGTGAATTACATGTTGTACAAGTTAATGGTATTCACATCTCTCTGCATGGCAACGTTTAAACCCTCTATAGTAATGTAATATCCGAAAATGAAGACTATCAACTAGAACATTTTATAAAATAACATACACTTGATTTCAATCTGCCAGAAAATGTCTTATTCCTATTCCTCAATTGGTGTGCTAGCATTTATTGAGATAGAAACATCACAGATTACATTACAAAACATCTTGGACATAGCATGATCGTGATGTGAGACATTATTTCATTTTGTCATGTAGTTAAACCGGATGTGACGGGCAGTGCTTTTATTGTGAAACCGGTAGTGTGCGGTTGGTTAGAGAAGGTGTCTGGACGCCGTGAAAGTCTCCAATAAAAAAAGTGACTCTGGACTTCCTGCCCAACGTCTTTACTTTCTGCCATACTTTTTTGCCATCTTACTAAACCAGTTACAGTAACAATCTACATTGTATGGTATTATTGTGTTAAACTAATCTAAACATGGAAGTGAAGATGGAGCCCACTAGATTAATGTGATTTTACAAATGTATTGTTTGACAGCTCTATTCAAAAGTAAGATAAGAGTAAGAAAATCCAGCGGTTGTTAGCAGGCCTTTTCAAGAACACTAATGGAAGTGGTCAGCTTGTTTCTCTCTAAAGAGAAGTAGTAACCACAAGTAATGCAACTCCACCTCCGCAGTAAAGTCATTTTTATTTGTGGTCGGCCACTTTAGTCTCACTAAATAAGACTTTATACGCGTGGTAATGAATATTCTTCCATGTCTGCTTGTCATCAGCTAAACGTGGACAAGAACTATCACACCACTTGTCCCACACTGCTCCACCACACCGACGGCGACAGTAAGGTATTTCCCAAGATGCACCTGGATGCGGCGCGCCAACATGTGTACGCGGCCTTCAGTAAGACGGTAGGCGTCTGATCGACGTCAAGATGAATGCAAAAGTCTGATGCCGTCGTTGAGGGTGGTTGTGTTGCAGGTGCAGCGTGTGCCTGTGTCAAAGTGCCACACCCACACAACACTGCAGGACTGCTGGTCAGCGCAGGATCCCAGCTGTGTGTGGTGCCATGATAAAAACAGGTAGGACACATCAAGGCAACCTTCAGTCACTTAGAAGTAGGGTTGCAAAGGGGTGGAAAGTTTCCGGATACTTTCCGGAAATTTACCTCGGAAAGTTTGGACATTTTGACCATTTTTTGGTTATTCAAAGTTGGACACCGTCCATCTTATTCTGTAGAATAAGATGAGAAGCTTGTAAAAGGCTAATGCAATGCCACACATAGATATTAATAGTCAGCTAAACAATTGGAGTAGTCTTTAAAAATATGTTGCTGATGGACAAATGAGTAGAAATAGGCTAGATGAATAAATGAACAGTCAATCAGCATGCTAAACCAAACTATAACCTACATTCTTCCATGACAACAGAATGGCTAGCAGAACAGAATGCAGAGTTTTGATTTAGTATTTGCTAGTTGAACTTTACAGATCACAAAAAGGTAAATTCGGATCGCTACAGTTGTTAGCATAAATGAATGGGATTTAACATAGAGAAAATTAGCATAACGGAGGAATATTTTCGGTTCATTATGAGATACATAAACCTAGCTAGCTAGAGATATTGGCCCCAAAATCATTGAACAAGTACAGGAACAGAGTGCAAGTCTGCTGGAGTAGTCTACAGTCATACAGTAACAAGCAATTACATCTATATTAAACTTAAATACCATAGATCAAATATATTTACCCCAGTAATATCATCAACACTTACCTGACTGGATGAAGTCCTTGGCCTCAAAAAGTAGTGTGGCCTCAATAGCCCTGCTGTGGTGTGTAGCATGCTGGGAATTATCTGTGCATGTGATGGAAGAATGCACTGCACATGTGATGGAGGAATGCACAGTGAAGGGTAGTGTTGTGTCGTTCGCGAACTGATTCGTTCCTTTCTCAGTTCAGTTGAGCTCCGCCGCGACCATGCCGGTATGAGTGGAACTGGCGCATTCTGTGACTCACTGAACCCTCGACGTCGGCGAACAACGCAGCCAATGAGAGGGCGGGGGGAGGGACTGAGCGAACGATTCGTTCACCGCGGATTAACGACATGAATCACTCAGTGAACGACAACGCTCTCGCTCTCTGCTCTGCGGGGGCGGGGGGTAAAGTGTAGGGCAGGCTGTTTTGAGAAGGTTTAAAATAAAAATAATAACTAATGTATGTACACATACATAGGCTATTATTTACACAGTTATTGTAACAAAAATACATTTCTCCTTGGGGATCAATTCTGATTCATATTATTATTATTATCATTATTATTATTATTATTATCCATTCTACTGCAACTGTTGTTGATGTTGTTTAGTAGCTATCATCATCATTATAATAATGCTGATTTGCAATTAAACTGTACTGCTGCTGCAGAAGTGATTCGGTTCACGTACTGAACTGCGGCCACAGTGTGGCGCTGTGTCAGTCACTGATTCTAGTGATTCAGTACAGTCAAAAGAACTGCAGAAGTGATTCGGTTCACGTACTGAACTGCGGCCACAGTGTGGTGCTGTGTCAGTCACTGATTCTAGTGATTCAGTACAGTCAAAAGAACTGCAGAAGTGATTCGGTTCACGTACTGAACTACGGCCACAGTGTGGTGCTGTGTCAGTCACTGATTCTAGTGATTCAGTACAGTCAAAAGAACTGCCGATCCCATGAAAACAAGCCACATGAAAACAAACACACGTCCCCATTATCTCAACACATAAAGTTATGAGAGTAGACTACTAGTCTACTAGCGGGGGGTAAAGTGTAGGGCAGGCTGTTTTGAGAAGATTTAAAATATCAATCAATGTTTATTTATATAAAAATAATAACTAATGTATGTACACATACATAGGCTATTATTTACACAGTTATTGTAACAAAAATAAATTTCTCCTTGGGGATCAATTCTGATTCATATTATTATTATTATTATTATTATTATCCCTTCTACTGCAACTGTTGTTGTTGTTAGATTAACGCGAGTCCCTACGCAGTGCGTGGGGACTCGCATTCACCCTATTTGCTGCTTCTCCCGCGAATGTCTGCACTGTACTGTACTACGTACTGTACTATGGGGCGCCCCCTTAGTGATGTGTCGTTCGCGAACGTGATTCAGGTAGGGGCGGTAGTGTTGTGTGGGCGCCTATTTGCTGCTTCTCCCGCGAATGTCTGCACTGTACTGTACTACGCACGCCCCCCCTCCCCCCCCCCTCCCCCCTCCTATTTTTTTTATTTTTTGGGGGTGGGGGGATTCGGTGAACAAATTTTTTTGAACGAATCATTTTAAGGAACTGATTCTAGTGATTCAGTACAGTCAAAAGAACTGCCGATCCCATCACTAGTGAAGGGTTGAAAATTCAACTGAATTTGCTTTAAATCAGGTTGTTTTAGCTAATAATCATGCTGCAAAATCTAGCATGTTGCATTCAATGTTTATTCCCATTAATTCCCGTTAATTCCCATGGAAAGTTTCCAACTTTGAATATTCCCGGAATTTTGCAACCCTACTCAGAAGCACGGTGATCATGATGGCCATTTGTTTTTTTTTTTCCTGGCAGGTGCACTTTTAAAGATGAATGCCAAAACTCCAGCTGGTTGTCCATTGTGGAGGACTACCAGCCAAAGATGATTTCCTACAGCCTGGAAAAGCAAAGTGATGGTCGGGTAGGAGCTTGAACAACATATATTACATATAGCTTTTAATGATCTTGTTGTTTTTAACTGCCAAATGTGGGGAAAAAAGAATTGGGAATTAACGGCTGCTTGGGAATGACACCTTACCGACCCCCTGGGGTCAGTTCAAATCTTTACAGTAAATTCCTAAAAACACTAAGTGAAGTGAAGTGAATTATATTTATATAGCGCTTTTCTCTAGTGACTCAAAGCGCTTTACATAGTGAAAACCCAATATCTAAGTTACATTTAAACCAGTGTGGGTGGCACTGAGAGCAGGTGGGTAAAGTGTCTTGCCCAAGGACACAACGGCAGTGACTAGGATGGCGGAAGCGGGAATCGAACCTGCAACCCTCAGGTTGCTGGCACGGCCACTCTACCAACCGAGCTATACCGCCCACTAGAGTGCTCCTGTTGTAAATTTGAACCTTGCTAGCAAATGTACAACACTGGGGTCCAAATTTAGGATTTACATGACTGAGGCATTCCTCAAGGTACCCCTTTATTTCTTCTCCTTTTTCATAATGTGATTTATGTAACTAAGACGTTTGTTTACTTCACATGCAGTCAGTAGTTATTTGTTCAACGTCTTCAGTTATACTAGTGGTGTTCCTCAAGGTTCCATCTTAGGTCCTCTCTTTTTCATAATGTGATTTATGCAACTAAGATGTTTGTTTACTTCACATGCAGTCAGTTGTTATTTGTTCAACGTCTTCAGTTATACTAGTGGTGTTCCTCAAGGTTCCATCTTAGGTCCTCCCTTTTTCATAATGTGATTTATGTAACTAAGATGTTTGTTTACTTCACATGCAGTCAGTAGTTATTTGTTCAACGTCTTTAGTTATACTAGTGGTGTTCCTCAAGGTTTCCATCTTAGGTCCTCTCTTTTTCATAATGTGATTTATGTAACTAAGACGTTTGTTTACTTCACATGCAGTCAGTATTCATTTATTCAACGTCTTCAGTTATACTAGTGGTGTTCCTAAAGGTTCCATCTTAGGTCCTCTCTTTTTCATAATGTCATTTATGTAACTAATATTTTGCTGTAGCTTGTTTATTTCACATGCAGCCAGTAGTCATTTGTTCAATGTCTTTATTTATACTAGTGGTGTTCCTCAAGGTTCCATCTTAGGTCCTCTCTTTTTCATAATGTGATTTATGTAACTAAGATGTTTGTTTACTTCACATGCAGTCAGTAGTCATTTGTTCAATGTCTTTAGTTATACTAGTGGTGTTCCTCAAGGTTCCATCTTAGGTCCTCTATTTTTTTTATAATGTGATTTATGTAACTAAGATGTTGCTGTAGCTCGTAATGCAGAGAATAATTTCGCCACACCTAGTGTGTGTGTGACAATCATTGGTACTTTAACTTTTTATTTCACATGCAGCCGGTAGTCATTTGTTCAATGTCTTTAGTTATACTAGTGGTGTTCCTCAAGGTTCTATCTTAGGGCCTCTCTTTTTCATAATGTGATTTATGTAACTAAGATGTTTGTTTACTTCACATGCATTCAGTAGTCATTTGTTCAATGTCTTTATTTATATTAGTGTTGTTCCTCAAGGTTCCAACTTAGGTCCTCCCTTTTTCATAATGTGATTTATGTAACTAAGACGTTTGTTTACTTCACATGCAATCAGTAGTCATTTGTTCAACGTCTTTACTTATACTAGTGGTGTTCCTCAAGATTCTGACACCCGCATTTCAGGCTGGCCGCTTGATTGACTGATTGAAACTTTTATTAGTAGATTGCACAGTACAGTACATATTCCGTACAATTGACCACTAAATGGTAACACCCGAATACGTTTTTCAACTTGTTTAAGTCGGAGTCCACATTAATCAATTCATGGTAGCCCTGGAGACACTCTGTGGAAACGCTCCCCAACCACACTGCTTGGTGCTTCGTTTGAGCTGCTGTGACTTAGATTACCATAGTAACTAATTAGATGACCATAGTAACTAATTAGATGACCATAGTAACTAATTAGATTACCATAGTAACTAGTACATCATGCAAAAGCGCAATTGAAATACTTTGTATAGTTCAAGACTTACGGTCATTAGCAAAGATGACTGCACATCATAATGGCAGCTGCACTTTCCATCTTAAAGATCTACAACAATTATTTGGGAATGTCCGACGGGCCAGATTGAAAAGCTTAACGGGCCTTAATTTGCCCATGTCTGCAGTAGGGCTTACTACAAGCACACATTTTTGTTTAAATCTAGCCTTTTGTAACTCTGCTATCCTCACCTTCTTCAGATCAGTCTAAATGTTCACGCAAACGTCGCTGTGGATCCAAACGCCGGCTCAAACTTCGCCTGTAATTTCCCGGCAAGTTCTGGCGAGCCGTGCGAAAGGGAAGGCCTTCCTCCAAAGTTCCCAGAGTGCAAATGCATTCTCTCAAACGACACGATACCCAGCCAAGGTGAGCCGCTTTTCATGGACGTACTGGACTGGCAGTGTGGTTGTGTATTCTGCACCTTTACCTGTGTCTTCTTACATTCACAGGGATGAGCGTCGCATTGAAAGTCAAACTGGGCTCAATGCACTTGTCGGAAACATTAAAAATCATGAACTGCTCCGACATCAAGGGCTCGCCCACCGCTGCTCTGTGAGGACAAATGTCACATCAACATAAGAATGCACTGATAGCATGGATGCTTTTGTCTTGGATTGGCTAATCTTGAAAAGACGAGTACTGTAGACACTATATTGCCAAAAGTATCTGGCCACCCGCCTTGACTCACATGTGAACTTGAAGTGCCATCCCATTCCTAACCCATAGGGTTCAATATGACCTTTTGCAGCTATTACAGCTTCAACTCTTCTGGGAAGGGCTGTCCACAAGGTTGCGGAGTGTGTTTATAGGAATTTTTCCACCATTCTTCCAAAAGCGCATTGGTGAGGTCACACGCTGATGTTGGTGGGGAAGACCTGGCTCTCAGTCTCCATTCTAATTCATCCCAACGGTGGTCTATCGGGTTCAGGTCAGGACTCTGCGCAGGCCAGTCAAGTTCATCCCCACCGGACTCTGTCATCCATGTCTTTATGGACCTTGCTTTGTGCACCGGTGCACAGTCATGTTGGAAGAGGAAGGGGCCCGCTCCACTAAAGGGCCAAGCCCAACTCCTGGAAAACAACCCCACACCATAATTCCTCCTCCGCCAAAATTCACGCTCGGCACAATGCAGTCCGAAATGTAGCATTCTCCTGGCAACCTCCAAACCCAGACTGGTCCATCAGATTGCTAGATGGAAAAGTGTGATTCATCAGTCCAGAGAAGGCGTCTCCACTGCTCTAGAGTCCAGTGGCGACGTGCTTTACACCACCGCATCCCACACTTTGCGTTGGACTTGGTGATGTATGGCTTAGATGCAGCTGCTCGGCCATGGAAACCCATTCCACGAAGCTCTCTGCGTACTGTACGTGGGCTAATTGGGAGGTCACATGAAGTTTGGAGCTCTGACGGGACGGCGTGGCGAAGTTGGGAGAGTGGCCGTGCCAGCAATCGGAGGGTTACTGGTTCAATCCCCACCTTCTATCATCCTAGTCACGTCCGTTGTGTCCTTGGGCAAGACACTTCACCCTTGCTCCTGATGGCTGCTGGTTAGCCCCTTGCATGGCAGCTCCCGCCATCAGTGTGTGAATGTGTGTGCGAATGGGTGAATGTGGAAATACTGTCAAAGCGCTTTGGGCTCCTTAAAAAGGGGTAGAAAAGCGCTATACAAGTACAACCCATTTACCATTTCACTCTGTAGCAACTGACTGTGCAGAAAGTCTTTGCACTATGCTGACCTCTCTGTCAGTTTACGTGGCCTACCACTTGGTGGCTGAGTTGCTGTTGTTCCCAAACTCTTCCACTTTCTTATAATAAAGCCCACAGTTGACTTTGGAATATTTAGGAGCGAGGAAATGTCACGACTGGATTTGTTGCACAGGTGGCATCCTATGACAGTTCCACGCTGGAAATCACTGAGAGCGGCACATTCTTTCACACGTTTGTAGAAACAGTCTCCATGCCTAAGTGCTTGATTTTATACACCTGTGATTCGGACACCTGATTCTCTTCATTTGGATGGGTGGCCAAATACTTTTGGCAATAAAGTGTATATGCATTGTCATCCATTTATTCACATTACAGTGCTACTTTGCTTCACATGCACTGCTAATATTTGTACTCATTTTTTAAATATATTTTTGAGTAATTTTCCTTACGATTGCATTTTATATTCTTTGATATTATTCCTTTATTGCATGTTTTTACTGCCATAAAGAGCTATCAAGCTGCATTTGATTGCCACAACCATTTTTAACAATGCCAAAAGGCTTATTATAATGAATATTGATTTCATATTTCATTTGAATGAATTGAAAATAAGTTTTGTTTGGTTGTTAGGTGCCAGCACTGCATTGAGGTGGGATGTGCTTGGAGTAACGGCAACTGTTCCTGGGCTACTGCAGGAGTCATGAGTGTAAGGATCCACTTGTTTTTATTACGTATTGAAACTGAAATTAGTTGTGCAAGGATGCATGAAAACAAGATGAATCAATTGAAAGCATTGAGCAGCAACACTGATCTGCAGTCTGATTGGCCGCTACAATGTTCGTTAGTATTCATTACAGGTCCACCGATTATTGGCACCCATATTTGGCATTTTGACAAATATCGATATTCGCCTTCTTTTTTTTTTTTTTTAACAATTACAAAGTAGATAGTAATAAGTACTGCTTAAAGGCCTACTGAAATGAATTTTTTTTATTTAAACGGGGATAGCAGATCTATTCTATGTGTCATACTTGATCATTTCGCGATATTGCCATATTTTTGCTGAAAGGATTTAGTATAGAACAACGACGATAAAGATTGCAACTTTTGGTATCTGATAAAAAAAAGGCTTGCCCCTACCGGAAGTAGCGTGACGTAGTCAGTTGAACATATACGCAAAGTTCCCTATTGTTTACAATGATGGCCGCATGAAGTGAGAGAGATTCGGACCGAGAAAGCGACAATTTCCCCATTAATTTGAGCGAGGATGAAAGATTTGTGGATGAGTAAAGTGCAAGTGAAGGACTAGTGGGGAGTTGAAGCTATTCAGATAGGGAAGATGCTGTGAGAGCCGGGGGTGACCTGATATTCAGCTGGGAATGACTACAACAGTAAATAAACACAAGACATATATATACTCTATTAGCCACAACACAACCAGGCTTATATTTAACATGCCACAAATTAATCGTGCATAAAAACACCTGCGTGTTTGTTATGCTAGCTCCTAGCTCCTCTGCTAGCTCCTAGCTCCATAGAACACGCCAATACAATTCAAACACCTGATCAACACACACAATCACTCAGCCCAAAAGACCGTTCACCTAACCCAAGGTTCATAAAGCTTATATATTTTAAAAAAGTTACGTACGTGACGCGCACGTACGGTACGGTACGTGTTATGCTAGCTCCTAGCTCCTATGCTAGCTCCTAGCTCCATAGAACACGCCAATACAATTCAAACACCTGATCAACACACACAATCACTCAGCCCAAAAGACCGTTCACCTAACCCAAGGTTCATAAAGCTTATATATTTTTAAAAAGTTACGTACGTGACGCGCACGTACGGTACGGTACGTGTTATGCTAGCTCCTAGCTCCTTTGCTAGCTCCTAGCTCCATAGAACACGCCAATACAATTCAAACACCTGATCAACACACACAATCACTCAGCCCAAAAGACCGTTCACCTAACCCAAGGTTCATAAAGCTTATATATTTTAAAAAAGTTACGTACATACGCAAAAAAAAGTTGCGCACATACGGTCAAGCGATCAAATGTTTAGAAGCCAAAGCTGCATACTCACAGTAGCACGTCTGCGTCTTTGTCATCCAAATCAAAGTAATCCTGGTAAGAGTCTGTGTTGTCCCAGTTCTCTACAGGCGTCTGTGTATCGAAGTCAAAAGTCCTCCTGGTTAGAGTCTCTGTTATCCGAGTTCTTCCATCTTGACTGCATCTTTCGGGAATGTAAACAAAGAAGCGCCGGCTGTGTACTGTTGTGGCTGACTACGTTCGAAAAATACGTCCATTTCGCACCGACAACTTTCTTCTTTGCTTGCTCAGCTTCCTTCTTCATAATGCAATGAACATGATTGAAACAGATTCACGAACACAGATGTCCAGAATACTGTGGAATTATGAAATGAAAACAGAGCTTTTTCGTATTGGCTTCAATGTGGAAGGCATACCCGTGTTCGCCGGTCTACGTCACGCGCATACGTCATCCTCAGAGGCGTTTCGAACCGGAAGTTTAGCGGCAAATTTAAAATGTCACTTTATAAGTTAACCCGGCCGTATTGGCATGTGTTATAATGTTAAGATTTCATCATTGATAAACTTCCGGTTGAAAAAGCCTTTGGAGGATGACGTATGTGCGTGACGTAGCCCGGGGAACAGAGGTATGCCTTCCCCATTGAATACAATACAAAAAAGCTCTGTTTTCATTTCATAATTCCACAGTATTCTGGACATCTGTGTTGGTGAATCTTTTGCAATTTGTTTAATGAACAATGGAGGCTGCAAAGAGGAAAGCTGTAGGTGGGATCGGTGTATTAGCGGCTGGCTGTAGCAACACAACAAGGATTACTTACTTGGATAGCAGACGCCTAGCCGATGCTAGCCGCCCACCGCACGGATGATGGGTGAAGTCCTTCGTCGCGCCGTCGATCGCTGGAACGCAGGTGAGCACGGGTGTTGATGAGCAGAGCAGATGAGGGCTGGCTGGCGTAGGTGGAGCGCTAATGTTTTTATCATAACTCTGTGAGGTCCGGTTGCTAAGTTAGCCTTAGCGTCGTTAGCAACAGCATTGTTAAGCTTTGCCAGGCTGAGATCTATTAACCGTGTAGTTACATGTACATGGTTTAATAGTATTGTTGATCTTCTGTCTATCCTTCCAGTCAGGGATTTATTTATTTTGTTTCTATCTGCATTTGAGACAGATGCTATCACGTTAGCTCATGCTAAAGAGCTTCGTCAATGTATTGTCGTGGAGATAAAAGGCACTGAATGTCCATTTCGCGTTCTGGACTCTCATTTTCAAGAGGATATAGTATCCGAGGTGGTTTAAAATACAAATCCATGATCCACAATAGAAAAAGGAGAGAGTGTGGAATCCAATGAGCCAGCTTGTACCTAAGTTACGGTCAGAGCGAAAAAAAATATGTATTTCACTGCATTGTAGTCCGTCACTCTAACGTTCCTCATCCACGAATCTCTCATCCTCGCTCAAATTAATGGGGTAATCGTCGCTTTCTCGGTCCGGATAGCTCTAGCTGCGTTGAAAACAATAGGAAAATATGAGGGAGTGAACAACTGACAACGTCACGCTACTTCCGGTAGGGGCAAGGTTTTTTTTTATCAGAGACCAAAAGTTGCGAACTTTATCGACGTTGTTCTATACTAAATCCTTTCAGCAAAAATATGGCAATATCGCAAAATGATCAAGTATGACACATAGAATGGATCTGCTATCCCCGTTTAAATAAAAAAATTTCATTTCAGTAGGCCTTTAAGGACCACCCCCATTTGCCCTGCATGAGAAAGCCTGCCGTGTGTTGTGCCTCGGTGTGCATTGTTTACACAACGTGCGGTACGCTACTTATGTCCGTCCGTGCGTTACGCTACTTAATATGTTCGTGTGGAAACTCGTTCGGTACACCTCCGAACTGAACCGAACCCCCCCGTACCGAAACGGTTCAATACAAATACACGTACCGCTACACCCTTAGTTTATTGACATAATATTCATGTTTAAATAACTTTTACTGAAAAATAGTATCGGCCCTTAATATCGCTTATCGGCCTATTCGTTGCTATGAGCCTAAAAAAACAAACATAGTGGTAGATGTGTAGTATTCATACATAAAGTGACATTCAGTTCTTCCAACAGGACAGAGTTTGCCAAACAATCCAGTCAACAACGATGCTTTCAGTGAGTCACAACTCTTCAACATTGTCTGAACTGAGTAGAAGACAATACCTAACGTTCTTTTTGTTAGATCTCCTCCGTCACCCCCAGCGTTGTGTCTTTCTACGGCCACAACCGCGCCGTTATGTCTGGCTACAACCTGGGTCAGGTGGTCAGAGTGAGGGTCCAGACCAGCATGGACTGCACACCACAGGAGTGAGCCTTCTCTTCATTGTTTGTGTTGAAATGTACACTTTTATCCGTCACAACATTTTGACTATTGTTGGAAACAGAGTTCATCACAAGCCTGTAGTTCCAAACTACTGAACTGAATTCATTCCAGGTCTCCCGTGTGGGACAACACGGGTCAGGAGTTGCTCTTCCACATTCCCGCCAATGAAGGCAAATGGACAGTTGGTCTGTGCGCCGTCCTCCCAGATGCTAGTTGCCATGGCAACAGCACACTCACCTATGTGTCCTCCCCGTCCTGCACTGCTGTGACACCAAACACCACCTGGAGCAGGTAACTACAAACCCCTAAACCAGTGAAGTTGGCACACGTATACACTACCGTTCAAAAGTTTGGGGTCACCCAAACAATTTTGTGGAATAGCCTTCATTTCTAAGAACAAGAATAGACTGTCGAGTTTCAGATGAAAGTTCTCTTTTTCTGGCCATTTTGAGCGTTTAATTGACCCCACAAATGTGATGCTCCAGAAACTGAATCTGCTCAAAGGAAGGTCAGTTTTGTAGCTTCTGTAACGAGCTAAACTGTTTTCAGATGTGCGAACATGATTGCACAAGGGTTTTCTAATCATCAATTAGCCTTCTGAGCCAATGAGCAAACACATTGTACCATTAGAACACTGGAGTGATAGTTGCTGGAAATGGGCCTCTATACACCTATGTAGATATTGCACCAAAAACCAGACATTTGCAGCTACAATAGTCATTTACCACATTAGCAATGTATAGAATGTATTTCTTTAAAGTTAAGACTAGTTTAAAGTTATCTTCATTGAAAAGTACAGTGCTTTTCCTTCAAAAATAAGGACATTTCAATGTGACCCCAAACTTTTGAACGGTAGTGTAAATGGTAAATAAAAACAGAATACAATGGTTTGCAAATCCTTTTCAACCTATTTTCAATTGAATAGACTGCAAAGACAAGATATTTAACGTTCAAACTGGAAAACATTATTTTTTGCAAATATTAGCTCATTTGGAATTTGGTGCCTGCGACATGTTTCAAAAAAGGTGGCAAAAAAGACTTACAAAAGATGAGGAACGCTCATCAAACACTTATTTGGAACATCCCACAGGTGAACAGGCTAATTGGGAACAGGTGGGTGCCATGATTGGGTATAAAAGCAGCTTCCATGAAATGTTCAGTCGTTCACAAACAAGGACGGGGGGGCGATGGTCACCACTTTGTCAACAAATGCGTGAGAAAATTGTCCAACAGTTTAAGAACAACATTTCTCAACCAGCTATTGCAAGGAATTTAGGGATTTCACCATCTAAGGTCTGTAATATCATCAAAAAGGTTCAGAGAATCTGGAGAAATCACTGCACGTAACACTGAATGCCCGTGACCTCGGATCCCTCAGGTACTGCATCAGAAACCGACATCAGTGTGTAAAGGATATCACCACATGGGCTCAGGAACACTTCAGAAAACCACTGTCAGTAACTACAGTTGGTCGCTACATCTGTAAGTGCAAGCTAAAACTCGACTATGCAAAGCGAAAGCCACTTATCAACAACACCCAGAAATGCCGATTTCTTGTCTTTGCAGTCTATTCAATTGAATATAAGTTGAAAAGGATTTGCAAATCATTGTATTCTATTTTTATTTACCATTTACACAATGTGACAACTTCACTGCTTTTGGGTTTCATAAGTGTGTGTGGTTGTGGGTGTCTCACTCACTCACTCACTCTCTCTCTCTCTCTCTCTCTTTCTCTTTCTCTCTCTCTCTCTCTCTCTCTCTCTCTGTCTCTCTCTCTCTCTCTCTCTCTCTCTCTCTCATTTCAATTTCAAGGGGCTTTATTGACATTGCCGAAGCCAGCATTAGAACACAATCAAAACAATTAAAATGTATCAAAGTTAAACACCTATCGAAATTAAAACGATGTACAATTAAAATATAGGTCTATTATAATAAAGAAATCTGTGGACAGAGTCGTGTCACATTGCGCCTTAAACAAAATGTTAACACTAATTAAAATAAAATAATAGAATAAAACAAAATTAACTACAGAATTGTGCAATGCCTTTCGATATAGATGCATCTCTCTCTCTCTCTCTCTCTTTCTCTGTCTCGCTCTCTCTCTCTCTCTCTCTCTCTCTCTCTCTCTCTCTCTCTCTCTCTATCTCTCTCTCTCTCTCTGACTTTAATACATTACTCCTGCTGCATACAGGAATTGCTGCACATATCGTCTCTGTGGCTTCGGCTGTGGTTTTTGACATTTTCTCGGCGTGTGCTCATGTAGTTGACATTAGTCAGAGTGCTTTTCTCCTCATTATGCAAAGTTTGGCACCGTGTCGCCAACTGGAGCGTCCAGCAGATGTCCACACCTTTTCCACTGAGAGTCGCACACTAAAAAAAAATCAAAGAATGCCCAAACCACCTTGATATAGATATATATTTTATCAGGTAAAAATGCTTAAAGCAGCAGTAAGTAACTTATCAACCTTCATCAAATATTTTCATAACTTTTGGGAAGATACATGGACTTACAACTAGTTGGATGACACCTCTGTCATGGTCTGAGGAGTCTGTAGCGCTTTCACTGGCACTTAGTGACCTCGAGGGAGGTGGCAGGAACCCTGCCTAGGGTTGCAAAATTCCGGGAATATTCAAAGTTGGAAACTTTCCATGGGAATATATGAGAATTAACGGGAATTAATGGAAAAATAATGTGAATAAACATTGAATGCAACATGCTAGATCTTGCAGCATGATTATTAGCTAAAACAACCTGATTTAATGTAAATTCAGTAAAATGTCAACCCTCCACTGTGCATTCCTCCATCACATGTGCAGTGCATTCTTCCAGCACATGCACAGATAATTCCCAGCATGCTACACACTACAGCAGGGCTATTGAGGCCACACTTCATCCAGTCAGGTAAGTGTTGATATTACTGGGGTAAATATATTTGATCTATGGTATTTAACTAGCTAGGTTTATGTACCACCACAGTCTCATAATGAACCAAAAATATTTCTCCGTTAGTCGTGATGCTAATTTCTCTATGTTAAATCCCATTCATTTATGCTAACAATGTTAGCGATCCAAATTTACCTTTTTTGTGATGTGTAAAGTTCAACTAGCAAATACTAAATCAAAAGGTGTAGTTTCCTCTGCCTTCTGTTCTGCTAGCCATTCTGTTGTCATAGAAGAATGTAGGTTATAGGTTGATTTAGCATGCTGATTGGGTGTTCATTTATTCATCTAACCTATTTCTACTCATTAGTCCATCAGTAAAATATTTTTAAAGACTACTCCAATTGTTCAGCTGACTATTTATATCTGTGTGTGGCATTGCATTAGTGTTTTACAAGAATAAATAAATAAATACAAACAGAATAATGCCACGTACACCATCTGATGTGTGGAGACATTTTACCCCAACAAATGTAGGCGGAAAGGCAGTGTACATTTGCAAATACTATGCAAAGAGCTACGTCAAAAAGGCCACAAAGATGCAGCAGCATTAGACAAGTGCCCAATAATATATCATTATTGTAATTCCCCATTAATTCCCATATATTTCCATTAATTCCCATGGACGGTGTCCAACTTTGAATAATCAAAAAATGGTCAATATTTCCAAACTTCCCGAGCTGAACTTCCCATGGTAAATTTCCAGAAAGTTTCCGGAAATTTACCGGAAACTTTCCACCCCTTTGCAACCCTAACCCTGCCACACAAAAAACTACAAATGTGCTGACTTGCTTTATGGCATACGTCAGTCCCTTTCCCCATTCATTACAAAGACGGAAGTCTATGTGAACGCCTGCGTGCCGCCAGAAAACCAAAAGAAGAAGAAGAACGCCTACGTGCAATTACTGCTATCATGGCCGAAGCTCCAAAACAACCAAAGAAACGAAAAGTTTTGTCTGCACTGCAAAAAGTCAGTGTTCAAAAACAAGGGAAAAAAATACAAAAATTAGGGGTATTTTATTTGAACTAAGCAAAATTATCTGCCAATAGAACAAGAAAATTTGGCTTGTCAAGACTTTCCAAAACAAGTAAAATTAGGTAACCTCAATGAACCCAAAAATGCCTTCAAATAAGTATATTCTCACTTATAACAAGTGCACTTTTCTTGGTAGAAAAAAAAAAAAACCTTTTTGCTCAATATGTTGAAAAATATTCTTAAATGAAGTAAATGCTAGTGCCATTATCTTGACATAATGATATGCGCTCGGCATTAAATTTCTTGAAACCAGCAAACTTATACTAAAAACTAGTTTATTGTTCCTAATGGAAAGGCAACAAGGCAAGCGCTTGTTACTCTCGGGGTCTCCTAGCCGCTCAGGCAAATCATATGGTCTAAAAATGCATTTTTCCATCGATAACATGACATCATCGCGCCAAGTGCGTGCTCTTTCAGGCAATTAGTGCGCATATATACAGCCCGGCCCCTGGCCAAAATGTTTTTAATTGTCATTTTGAGGAATTTATCTGAATGTGCATGAACTATTTCTGTTCAAAAATGTCAAATGTTAAATGTTTAAATATTACTGTAATGTGCCAACTGTACTACTATATGAGTATGTATTTTCTATTGTTTCATTGAAAATAAAACAGCGAAGTCCATTTGGCTTTCATCTGTTTTAATTATGAGACACAATTGTGTCAAAATCATATTTTTTTTCATGCTTGAAATAAGAAATTATTACTTTACACACGACGTCCACAATTTTTTTTTAATTTGGATTCATCAGACCACAAAACACTTTTCCACTTTGTATCAGTCCATCTTAGATGAGCTCGGGGCCCAGCGAAACCGGCAGCGTTTCTGGGTGTTGTTGATAAATGGCTTTTGATGATATTATGGACCGTAAATGGTGAAATCTTTAAATTACTTGCAATAGCTCGTTGAGAAATGTTGTTCTTAAACTGTTGGACAATTTGCTCAGGTATTTGTTCACAAAGTGGTGAGAGTGACCCTCGCCCCATCCTTGTTTGTGAATGACTAAGCATTTGATGGAAGCTGATTTTATACCCAATCATGGCACCCACCTGTTCCCGATTAGCCTGTTCACCTGTGCAATGTTCCAAATAAGTGTTTGATGAGCATTCCTCAACTTTATCAGTATTTTTTGCCACTTGTGCCAAATTTTTTGAAACATGTTGCAGGCATCAAATTCCAAATGAGTTAATATTTGCAAAAAATTACAAAGTTTCTCATTTCGAACGTTAAATATCTTGTCTTTGCAGTCTATTCAATTGAATATAGGTTGAAAACGATTTCCAAATCATTGTATTTTGTTTTTATTTATGATTTACACAACGTGACAACTGCCCTGGTTTTGGGTTTTGTACATACGACGTCCTGCAAATTCCACACGTTTGTATGTGACTCACATGCACGTGCAAAATATTATATGCAACCACGTTCACTCAATGCCACTACCAACTCACTAACATGGTTTTTATTGCTTACAAGTGGTATGCAGGTCTTCTGTTTTTATTTACCATTTACACAACGTGCCAACTTCACTGGTTTTGGGGTTCGTATAAAAATGTCTACAAAAACAAAAAATAACTTCCATTGCATGCATTTAAAAAATAAAAAATAAAAATAAAACTCAGTAGAGCAGGGAGGCGCAAAGTATGCCTAAAATAGGAAAAATGAAATTATTGTTACAGAATAATAACAAAATGTATGACGGACATGTTTGTCTTGTAAATGTATCAGATAATTGTGCTATTTTAGGATGCAATCATCTTCAGATCTGCTTTGCAAGTCATACGCTTCTCAAAAAGCACGTCTTTCACCATCACGACTTCCCTTTTTTGTTGCAACATCTGAAAGTGCCACTTCTGCACTGCACACTTTCAAGACACACACACACACAGACATAAAAGACAACAAATAATGTGTTACCATGGCAGTTCTGTACTGTCTTCATTTCTGTTCTTACGGCTGTTTAGCCAATTCTGCACAAACTCTGAATGTTTCAAGGCCAAATTCAGCTATTTTGATGCCGATGATACTAATAATTAGCTGCTGTTTTGTATTCTTTAGTGGTAAGCGAAAAATCACCCTCCTCGGATCCAACCTTGAGTTTGTCGACAGCGTTCTGCACAGTCACGCCCAGCAGGAAGTCAGCCTCTTCACCGACAGAAGCTCTCAAGTAAGAGACTTTGTTGCATTAGTGGTGATGCACGTCACAATGTGTCATGTCAAATGAAAGCATGTCCAATGATATTTCATGCCTTACTTTAAATGTCAATTTATATGCTACTGCTTTGTCGCCATCTTGTGGACAAATGAGTAAATCATGCCTATGACCAACTATCATGCTTTGAATGAAAATGAGCGCAGTATTTATGCAAACAACCTTCCTCAGTCATGGTGCAGAAAAAAAAATCGAACCAACAAAAAATGGCAACAGATATGATCACACATAACACAATTTAACACAGTTTGTGGATATTGATAAATTGGATAAAAAAAAATGTCCATGCACCATAAAAACATTTTGAATTACACCCATTTAAATCCATTACAAAGCATGATGGGAAACATGCAAAACACTTTCTCCATGTTTGGCGCATTTTAGCTGCTTGATATTTCCGAATGACAGTTACAGTATATTAATTACATATCTATTATATTAACCAATCATCAATGCAGCCATCCATCTTCTTCCGCTTATCCGAGGTCGGGTCACGGGGGCAGCAGCCTAAGCAGGGAAGCCCAGACTTCCCTCTCCCCAGCCACTTCGTCCAGCTGCTCCCGGGGGATCCCGAGCTGTTCCCAGGCCAGCCGGGAGACATAGTCTTCCCAACGTGTCCTGGGTCTTCCCCGTGGCCTCCTACCGGTCGGACATGCCCTAAACACCTCCCTAGGGAGGTGTTCGGGTGTCATCCTGACCAGATGCCCGAACCAACTCATCTGGCTCCTCTCCATGTGGAGGAGCAGCGGTTTTACTTTGAGCTCCTCCCGGATGGCAGAGCTTCTCACCCTATCTCTAAAGGAGAGCCCCGCCACCCGACGGAGGAAACTCATTTGGGCCGCTTGTACCCGTGATCTTGTCCTTTCGGTCATAACCCAAAGCTCATGACCATAGGTGAGGATGGGAACGTAGATCGACCGGTAAATTGAGAGCTTTGCCTTCCGGCTCAGCTCCTTCTTCACCACAACGGATCGATACAGCGTCCGCATTACTGAAGACGCCGCACCGATCCGCCTGTCCATCTCACCATCCACTCTTCCCTCACTCGTGAACAAGACTCCGAGGTACTTGAACTCCTCCACTTGGGGCAGGGTCTCCTCCCAAACCCGGAGATGGCACTCCACCCTTTTCCGGGAGAGAACCATGGGCTCGGACTTGGAGGTGCTGATTCCCATCCCAGTCGCTTCACACTCGGCTGCGAACCGATCTAGTGAGAGCTGAAGATCCTGGCCAGTTGAAGCCATCAGGACCACATCATCTTCAAAAAGCAGAGACTTAATCCTGCAGACACCAACCAGGATCCCCTCAACGCCCTGACTGCGCCTAGAAATTCTGTCCATAAAAGTTATGAACAGAATCGGTGACAAAGGGCAGCCTTGGCGGAGTCCAACCCTCACTGGAAACGTGTCCGACTTACTGTCGGACCAAGCTTTGACACTGATCATACAGGGAGAGGACCACCACAATCAGACAGTTCTTTACCCCATACTCTTTGAGCACTCCCCACAGGACTTCCGGGTACACTGTCGAATGCCTTCTCCAAGTCCACAAAGCACATGTAGACTGGTTGGGCAAACTCCAATGCACCCTCAGGGACTCTGCCGAGAGTATAGAGCTGGTCCACAGTTCCACCACCAGGACGAAAACCACACTGTTCCTCCTGAATCCGAGGTTCGACTATCCGGCGTAACCTCCTCTCCAGTACACCTGAATAGACCTTACCGGGAAGGCTGAGGAGTGTGATCCCACGATAGTTGGAACACACCCTCCGGTTCCCCTTCTTAAAGAGAGGAACCACCACCCCAGTCTGCCAATCCAGAGGTACCGCCCCCGATGTCCACGCGATGTTGCAGAGTCTTGTCAACCAAGACAGCCCCACAGCATCCAGAGCCTTAAAGAATCAGCCAATTAACCAATCATCCATTCATATAATATGTACAATAAGTATAATATGTACGTTGGCTTTCGGCCCTCGACCAAAGTCTTTGTAGCCCAAAAGATTGGACACACCTGTACTAACGTGTCCATGTTTGCATTGCAGAATGTGACTTACCATATACCTGCCTCTCAAAGCGCTCAGAGAGTTTTCACCAGCATCGTATCTCTCAAAGTAGCCAACGAGTCTTTGGCCTGCCTCCAGTCCATCACCTACTATCCAGACCCTCAGTTCACCAGCTTCACCTCCACGAGGACAGGGGACAACGTCCGCATCACTATACAGGTACAGACTTTTTTTTTTTGTTTTTTTGTCAACCCGCGCCCATCAAAAAGCACACATTATGTCACCGTCTGACAGAAAAAGGCCGACCACCTTGACATGAGCTTAGAAGAAGTGTCAGCGGTGGGCGTGTACGAAGGCAAAGACTACCCTTGCATCATGGAGGTCAAAGAAACCAGCAACCAGACTGACTTTTTCATCTGTGAAATTCAAAGCGCGCCGGATGCTATTTTTCGTCAATTAAAGGTAAGTCTACTCAGGTGGAAAGTTTATTGGGATTAATTGTATTTACAAGGCTCTTCTGGGACTATTTCCTGATGACATTTGTACATTGATTTCACAGAGAAGTACCAACTCTTAAGCACTGAGATCAGATGTTGCTCTCTGTCTCACTGAGCTAGGGAAAAAAGCTTTTGTCTATGCAGCTCCTTGTGCTTGGAATATGTTACAAAGAGACTGAATTTGTATCCTTAAATGCTTTTAAATCTAAACAGAGAACTGTCAGGTTCTAACACTGATGACATCTATTAAACAGACAAAGAAGCAAGGAATTAAACAGAGACAGAATCCAATTTAGCTCAATTGAGGAGAAACGTCTGGGCTGTACTCTTGGACAGTCTCCCACCACGCTCTGACGAAAGATTGTACGCCTCCTCTTTTATTTGGACTTTCCCTGATTACATGGCAACAGCTGTTTCTAAAGGAAGGGGGTCGTAAACAGCCTCTGCTTTTGGTCACAAAACAGTTCAAAGAAAAGGTGCCTGGAGGGGAGTCAGGTCCTGCTTCCTCTCCACTTTGTAGATCTCTGGTCAAGACAAAATCTTCCTGTGGATTACAATACATCAAAGAAACCGACACCTTCATGTCGCTTCCCATCCTACACAGTGGAGTTTTACAAGCCTTTTGCTTGGTAAGATCAAAGACAGCTTTTGTCTGCTCCATAGCAAAGCACATATACATATTACAACGTACATCTCGAGATATCTAGCAACAGAGGGAAGGGAGTGCGAGGTCATGATGGTCGGCCGCAGCTCTCAGGCGCTGACCATCCGTTCATCACCCCTATGGGATTTGCGTCGAGGGCGTTGGGTTGGGGGGGGGGGGGGGGGTGTATGTGTGGCGTATATTTTTGTGGTTGCATGTGTGTGTGTAAACCCGTAGTGTGTCTCTGTTCCCCGGCCTTGGTGTCGTGCAGCCGCTAGTCAGTCCAAAGTCAACAACAACAGGTGTGTGTCCATGAGAGACAAGAAGGGAGTTTGTTGTGTCTTCGCCGCACTGTCCTTCGGGAGAGTCTCGACGCCAGGGAAACAATCCAAGTTAGAATGTTTTGTATGCGAGTGAAAATAACATTTGCTTTTCACTCTAAATTATCAATGACTGGTCCTCAAAAGCTCCAACTCCCACTCCACCACGTCTCTCCTCCTGGCTGCTGCTTTATAACAGAGCGACAGGTGAGTAGATAACCAGGCCCAGGTGGGCCATCTACGCACCTGCCGCTGATTTCGAGGTCGGTCCCGGCACACCCCGCTTCGCTGCAGGCCCGCAGGCCACGCCCCCCCTCCACAGACCCCATTAATGCGCCTTTTAATCCGGTGTGTCTTTTGTATGAAAATAGACCTGAATAGACCCGCTCATCGGCAGTGCGCCTTTTAATGAGCCATGGATGTCGTTGTGGCAACACTGATTGATTGATTGATTGATTAATCCTGTGCACCCTATGGTCCGAAAAAACGGTAAATAGTTTTATTTGATGTCCCTTCCTGTCATTTTAATGTGTCACGTGAACGTGACTTTGTGTAACTTTGCTGCCTCTCGGCCAGGACTCCCTTGAAAAAGAGGTTTTTAATCTAATTTGGGAGTCATTGAAATGGTTTGAGTGTTTTGCCTTGCAGGTCAAATATGGAGAGAAGACGGTAAAGTTGCAGAACACATCACATCTGTTTGCTCTGATGCTGCTCGTCCTCCTGCTGATCCCCGCCATCATATTGGGTTAGTACCTTTTCTATCAGGACGTATGATTTGATTGTGGCCCTCATTGTTTTTGTCTTGTCTGTGTCAGTGGTGGTGGTCGTTTACCGCCGCCAGCAGCAGCAGCTCACTGTGAAGATGAATAAGCGAATGGAAAACCTGGAGCTTGACATCCGTAACGACATCAGACAAGGTGTGTCACGCCATGATGTTGACGTCTAAAGATATCTATACCTCCCTACGTCATCTATTTATGCACAGGTGGCTTTATAAGACCACTTTGTTTAGGGCGCCAGGAGTGTCTAAACTCTTTCCGCAGAGGGCCGCACACTGAGAAAATGTTGATATTTTTCTTTTTCAAAACCAAAACCAACACAACACCCGACGTGTGGAGACACACCGTTAGCTGCTGGCCGCCTCTGTGCACTGCAAAAAGTCAGTGTTCAAAAACAAGAAAAAAAAATACAAAAATTTGGGGTTTATTATTTGAACTAAGCAAAATTATCTACCAATAGGACAAGAAAATTTGGCTTGTCAAGACTTTCCAAAACAAGTAAAATTAGGTAACCTCAATGAACCCAAAAAATACCTTAAAGGCCTACTGAAAGCCACTACTACCGACCACGCAGTCTGATAGTTTATATATCAATGATGAAATCTTAACATTGCAACACATGCCAATACGGCCGGGTTAACTTATAAAGTGACATTTTAAATTTCCCGCCACACTTCCGGTTGACAACGTCTAGATATGATGACGTATGCGCGTGAGGTCAACGGTTGATACGGAAGTATTCGGACCCATTGAATCCAATACAAAAAAGCTCTGTTTTCATCCCAAAATTCCACAGTATTCTGGACATCTGTGTTGGTGAATCTTTTGCAATTTGTTTAATGAACAATGGAGACTGCAAAGAAAAAAGCTGTAGGTGCGATCGGTGTATTAGCGGCGGACTACAGCAACACAACCAGGAGGACTTTGAGGATAGCAGACGCGCTAGCCGAACGACCTCACCTTGACTTCCTCCGTCTCCGGGCCGCCAACCGCATCGGTGATCGGGTGAAGTCCTTCGTCGTACCGTCGATCGCTGGCACGCAGGTGAGCACAGGTCGTGATGAGCAGATGAGAGCTGGTGTAGGTGCAGAGCTAATGTTTTTAGCATAGCTCTGTCGAGGTTCCGTAGCTAAGTTAGCTTCAATGGCGTCGTTAGCAACAGCATTGCTAAGCTTCGCCAAGCTGGAAAGCATTAACCGTGTAGTTACATGTCCAGAGTTTGGCAGTATTGTTGATCTTCTGTCTATCCTTCCAGTCAGGGGCTTATTTTTTGTTTCTATATGCAGTAAAGTCCGATGCTATCACGTTAGCTCCGTAGCTAAAGTGCTTCGCCGATGTATTGTCGTGGAGATAAAAGTCACTGTGAATGTCCATTTCGCGTTCTCGACTCTCATTTTCAAGAGGATATAGTATCCGAGGTGGTTTAAAATACAAATCCGTGATCCACAATAGAAAAAGGAGAGAGTGTGGAATCCAATGAGCCAGCTTGTACCTAAGTTACGGTCAGAGCGAAAAAAGATACGTTCTGCACTGCACGCTAGTCCTTCACTTCCACGTTCCTCATCCACGAATCTTTCATCCTCGCTCAAATTAACGGGGTAATTGTCGCTTTCTCGGTCCGAATCTCTCTCGCTGCTGGTGTAAACAATGGGGAAATATGAGCAGTCCTTCCTCCGGTGACGTCACGCTACTTCCGGTACGGGCAAGGCTTTTTTTTATCAGAGACCAAAAGTTGCGAACTTTATCGTCGATGTTCTATACTAAATCCTTTCAGCAAAAATATGGCAATATCGCGAAATGATCAAGTATGACACATAGAATGGATCTGCTATCCCTGTTAAATAAAAACATTTCATTTCAGTAGGCCTTTAAAATAAGTATATTCTCACTAATATAATAACAAGTGCACTTTTCTTGGTAGGAAAAAAAATGAGACCTTTTTGCTCAATATGTTGAAAAATATTCTTAAATTACCGATAAGTAAATGCTAGTGCCATTATCTTGACATAATGATATGCGCTCTGCATCATGATTTTTTTTTTCATGCTTGAAGTCAGAAATGATTACTTTAAAAAAGTAGTTTTATACTTGTGAGTGTTGATGACACAGCTTTGCAATAGTTGATATTCTAGTTTCAAGCATGTTTTACTCAATATAGGTCATCAAATCTCAGCAACAAGCTGTAATATCTTACTGAGATCATTTAGGACCAAAACCCTTAAAACGAGTAAAAGACTGTAACATAAAATCTGCTTAGTGAGAAGAATTATCTTATCAGACAGAAAATAAGCAAATATCACCCTTATTTGAGATATTTCATCTTACTTAGATTTCATTTGTTGCAGTGTGGAAACTAATTATTCCGGTCGCCCGACTGAGCATCAAAAATAGGAATAAAGGTGTACAAGTTGGGATGGTTCTGGGAGAATCAGAATGTAAGACCGGGTTCTCATCATGAACGCACTTCAGATTCTTTATTGTCATTTGCAGAACAATATTGTGTTGCATTTAGTTAAGTTAAAGTTAAAGTACCAATCATTGTCACACACACACTAGGTGTGGTGAAATGTGTCCTCTGCATTTGACCCATCCCCTTGTTCACCCCCTGGGAGGTGAGGGGAGCAGTGAGCAGCAGCGGTGGCCGGGCCCAGGAATCATTTTTGGTGATTTAACCCCCCCCAATTCCAACCCTTGATGCTGAGTGCCAAGCAGGGAGGTAATGGCTCCCATTTTTATAGTCATTGGTATGACTCGGCCGGGGTTTGAACTCACAACCTACCCATCTCAGGGCGGACACTCTAACCACAAGGCCACTGAGTAGGCTTCAACAAAAACAGTTGGATAAACAACAGAATAAAAACAATAGAGAGAAAAATAATATAGTATTAATAAATTGAAAATGAGATAAAAACAGACAAAAACCAAGCCAGCGAATATTTACAAATAAATTCTGGAAGAGCAGTAAAGGTTTATTATTATAATTAATTTACAGGCTATTTTTTGGTACCGGTTCCTAATTGGCAATTATGACACAAAAAAGTGAGAAATTGAAGCAATATGATAATTAGAGATGTCCGATAATGGCTTTTTTGCCGATATTCCAATATTGTCCAACTCTTAATTACCGATTCCGATATCAAGCGATACCGATATATACAGTCGTGGAATTAACACATTATTATGCCTAATTTTGTTGTGATGCCCCGCTGGATGCATTAAACAATGTAACAAGGTTTTCCAAAATAAATCAACTCAAGTTATGGGGAAAAAAATGCCAACATGGCACTGCCATATTTATTATTGAAGTCACAAAGTGCATTATTTTTTTTAACATGCCTCAAAACAGCAGCTTGGAATTTGGGACATGCTCTCCCTGAGAGAGCATGAGGAGGTTGAGGTGGGCGGGGTTGTAAGGGGTAGCGGGGGGTGTATATTATAGCGTCCCGGAAGAGTTAGTGCTGCAAGGGGTTCTGGGTATTTGTTCTGTTGTGTTTATGTTGTGTTACGGTGCGGATGTTCTCCCGAAATGTGTTTGTCGTTCTTGTTTGGTGTGGGTTCACAGTGTGGCGCATATTTGTTACAGTGTTAAAGTTGTTTATACGGTCACCCTCAGTGTGACCTGTATGGCTATTGACCAAGTATGCATGCATTCACTTGTGTGTGTGAAAAGCCGTAGATATTATGTGATTGGGCCGGCACGCAAAGGCAGTGCCTTAAAGCCACGCCCCCAATTTTGTTGTCTGGGTGGAAATCAGGAGAAATTCGGGAGAATGGTTGCCCCGGGAGATTTGAAATTCGGGAATTTCCGATATTACATTTTAAAGCATTTATCGGCCGATAATATCGGCAGTCCGATATTATCGAACATGTCTAATGATAACACATGAATATCAGGACATTCAATCCATCCCAACTGGACTTTTTAACCTTTAGTGCTCACCTCAAGTTTGGTCCCGGAAGTGTCTCAGTCACAAAAATGTTAGAAATAAGTTATATTTATTTTTATTATTATTCAACTCTTGAATCTCTCCCTCAACTTCAGGTCTACCTGTTTATATAAAGTTTAAAAAAATAATACTGTTCACACGCCATTTTGTGAAAGAAACACAATATTTCCCCCAAAATAATGTTTTAAAGTGGAATATTTGATGTGAAGTAATTGGAGCCTTAAATAGGTCAATAATTCATAACAATATTAATATTGATTCATTATTTTTTCTAGCATTTTTGGGGGATCTAAAAGTGCATCATAAAGTGTGAAAATAAGTTATACTATTTTTTATTTTTTTATTTTCAACATTTAAATATGTAAATCAAATTCAGATCTATGCATTGATTATACATTTTTATTATTATTTTTGTTTGTTTTATGACCTTTTTGTCAAAGAAAACACACAAAATAATTATGCAATATTTTCCCCCAAAAAAAATGTTTAGAGTGGAATATTTGATGTGAAGTAATTGGAGCCTTGGATAGGTTACTAATTCATAAGAATGAATTTGATTTATTATTATTTTCTGATCAATGACAGTTTTAAAGAAGAAAAAAACAGCTTGCAAGGCAGCTTTTGTGTTATTAGAGTCAACATTGCAACTTGTGTTTGTTACATTTTACCTTTTTTGTTCTTTTATTCCACTTGTTTGTGGGTTTTTTTTTGGAATAGTATTTTTGGAATGTGCCACGACTGTTAAAAAATGAGCTGCGGGCCAGCAAATGACCCCCGGTCCAAACCTTGGACACCCCTAATATAGGCAGTAAAAATAGTATATGTATACATCTACCTAGTACTTACTTACACACTTGGGTTGTCCCGATACCAATATTTTGGTACCGGTACCAAAATGTATTTTGATACTTTTCTAAACAAAGGGGACCACAAAAAAATGTCATTATTGTCTTTATTTGAACAAAAAAATTTAGTGTACTTGAAACATATGTTTATTATTGCATTTTAGTCCTTAAATAAAATATTGAACATACTAGACAACTTGTCTTTTAGTAGTAAGTAAACAAACAAAGATTCCTAATTAGTCTGCTGACCTATGCAGTAACATATTGTCATTTATCTACCTATTATCTTATCAACATTATGAGGGACAAGCTGTATAAAATGGATTATCAATCTACTTGTTCATTTACTGTTAATATCTGCTTATTTTCCATTTCAACATGTTCTATCTACACTTCTGTTAAAATGAAACAATCACTTATTCTTTTCTTCTTTCATACTTTACATTAGTTTTGGATGATACCACAAATTTAAGTATTGATCCGATACCAAGTAGTTACAGGATCGTACATTGGTCATATTCAAAGTCCTCATGTGTACAGGGACGTATTTCCTGAGTTCATAAACATAATATACATTTTAAAACTAGATACTCTCTTGTACTTGGTATCATTACAGTGGATGTCAGGTGTAGATCCACCCATGGCATTTGTTTACATTGTGACGCCAGTGAGCTATTGTATCCTCCTACGGTGTGTAGTGAAGCATGTTTACCTAGTCCTCGTCCTCCAGTGATAATACTTGTATGAAACTTACTTTGTCGCCATGGAGACAAGGATTAGTGATTTAGAAGAAAACACTGCCGACTGCGGATGGATCTTAGCCGCTAACTAGCTAGCCATGTCTTACAGCACCTCTTCCTGAGGGCCTTTATCTTTACTTTTTACACCAAAATGCGTCCGTTCTCCCTTTTCTGTCTACACACTGTGTCTGCTTGTAAGTACTCTGTGTGTGTGCGCTGCAGAACATGCCTCTCTGCTTGTAAAACCAGCAATGTCACGACGTGACGACGCGCCGTCATGCCCGTCCAAAAAAAATGAGGAACCGGTAATTTTCAAACAGAGTATAGTACCGTTTTTGATTCATTAGCACCGCAATACTATACCAGTATACATACAGGGTACTAGTCAAAAGTTTGTTTGCACTCAACAATCACTCACTCAACAGGTTTTGTGGATCTGCAGACAGAAAAGGCGGACCTGATGGAAAACGTCGGCACCATTCCGTTCCTTGACTACAAGCATTTTGCATCCAGAATCTTTTTTCCTGAGGTAACTTGAAGCTGGCAACACAACAGTCCCAAAAAGCTTTATGACTAGGGCTGTAAGGGTTTTTTTTTTATACACAAAAATAGTGTGTACGTCACTCTGTCAACTCTCTCACACACACACACACACACACACACACACACACACACACAAAGAGGATGTGAGCAGAGCAGGGAGATGGTTCTTTTGTATGACGCCATTACATTTCTCTTTTGTATTTATCAGTTCTGCATTGTCTTTGCTTTCCTTTCAATGCCGGACCCTAAGCGCTCCTTCAAAGTGTCATTAATATATCAACGCATACTCAACCCAGCAGACAGCATTTTGCAATAAATCATGTAATCAGCACAATAATTTCCTTACTTTACGCTTTTGTTTTTCACTTTAATCCCATGACAATCTTTTTTATTTTTGGTCCAGACCAGTATTCTGAACCTTAGCAAACAACAGATGCTAACTTTAAGGAACATGTGACCAATCAAACTGTCATCAAACTGTTGAGGTGGCTAAGAAATATGATGAACTAGAACACCTCCCAATTGTGCTGAATCCAGACCCCAAAATTATGTATGTACAAACCCCGTGTGTGTTAGATGTAAATATAAATGGAATACAATGATTTGCAAATAATTTTGAACCCATATTCAGTTGATTATGCTACAAAGACATATTTGATGTTCAAACTGATAAATATTTTTTTTTTGCAAATAATCATTCACTTTAGAATTTGATGCAAACAACACGTGACAAAGAAGTTGGGAAAGGTGACAATAAATACTGATAAAGTTGAGGAATGCTCATCAAACACTTAATTGGAACATCCCACATGTGAACAGGCAAATTGGGAACAGGTGGGTGGGGTATAAAAGTAGATTCCATGAAATGCTCAGTCATTCACAAACAAGGATGGGGCGAGGGTCACCACTTTGTCAACAAATGCCTGAGCAAATTGTTGAACAGTTTAAGAAAAACCTTTCTCAAGCAGCTATTGCAAGGAATTTAGGGATTTCACCATCTACGCTCCGTAATATCATCAAAGGGTTCAGAGAATCTGGAGAAATCACTGCACGTAAGCAGCTAAGCCCGTGACCTTCCATCCCTCAGGCTGTACTGCATCAACAAGCGACATCCGTGTGTAAAGGATATCACCACATGGGCTCAGGAACACTTCAGAAACCCACTGTCAGTAACTACAGTTGGTCGCTACATCTGTAAGTGCAAGTTAAAACTCTCCTATGCAAGGCGAAAACCGTTTATCAACAACACCCAGAAACGCCGTCTGCTTCGCTGGGCCTGAGCTCATCTAAGATGGACTGATACAAAGTGGAAAAGTGTTCTGTGGTCTGACGAGTCCACATTTCAAATTGTTTTTGGAAACTGTGGACGTCGTGTCCTCCGGACCAAAGAGGAAAAGAACCATCCGGATTGTTATAGGCGCAAAGTGTAAAAGGCAGCATGTGTGATGGTATGGGGGTGTATTAGTGCCCAAGACATGGGTAACTTACACATCTGTGAAGGCACCATTAATGCTGAAAGGTACATACAGCTTTTGGAGCAACATATGCTGCCATCCAAGCAACGTTACCATGGACGCCCCTGCTTATTTCAGCAAGACAATGCCAAGCCACGTGTTACATCAACGTGGCTTTATAGTAAAAGAGTGCGGGTACTAGACTGGCCTGCCTGTAGTCCAGACCTGTCTCCCATTGAAAATGTGTGGCGCATTATGAAGCCTAAAATAGCACAAGGGAGACCCCCGGACTGTTGAACAACTTAAGCTGTACATCAAGCAAGAATGGGAAAGAATTCCACCTGAGAAGCTTCAAAAATGTGTCTCCTCAGTTCCCAAACATGTACTGAGTGTTGTTAAAAGGAAAGGCCATGTAACACAGTGATGAACATGCCCTTTCCCAACTACTTTGGCACGTGTTGCAGCCATGAAATTCTAAGTTAATTATTATTTGCAAAAAAAAAAAAAGTTTATGAGTTTGAACATCAAATATGTTGTCTTTGTAGTGCATTCTATTGAATATGGGTTGAAAAGGATTTGCAAATCATTGTATTCCGTTTATATTTACATCTAACACAATTTCCCAACTCATATGGAAACGGGGTTTGTATGTATGTATGCATGTATGTATATGTACCGTATATATGTGTGTGTATATATGAATACGCGATACTAATGAATCATATTCGGTACTATACCGCCTCTAAAAAGTAGCGGTTCAATGGTGTAATAGTTTTAATGTTTTTGTAGAATGAAGCTCTGATGGCATCGTGTATGGCCGACGTGAGTCAGGTAAGGAAAGATGCTAACCGTGTGACGTGCGCATTGCGACTCACGCTACCTGACTGCGGAGCAGGTGACCGTGAAGGTGCATCTGGACGAGTGTTGCCAGGGCCTGTCCAAACTGATCCAGGACCAGCACTTCCTTACATCCATGGTGCACGCCGTGGAGGAGCAGAAGAGTTTCACCATTAAAGACAAGTTAGTGTTCTGTCCTCTGCTGCCTTCAAACACTCCTTGACCCGCCTCCTCTCCCTTCCACCTGCTCCAGGTGTGCATTGGCGTCCCTCCTGACCGTGGCGCTGCACAGCAACTTGTCGTATCTGACGGAAGTGATGGAGGCTCTGCTGAAAGACTTGATGCAGAAAAACAGCAGCGCTCAGCCCAAAATGTTGCTGCGGCGCACCGAGTGCACGGTGGAGAAACTTCTTACCAACTGGGTGTCCGTCTGCCTCTACGGCTTCTTGAGGGTGAGTTGCTGTTATGTCATCTTTCTCCTCACTCTCCCACTGGAGCGACAATGCGTCCTTGAATATTTTCGGTGAGGCACAATATTATGACCCTTTTTATGATGTAAGACCACTCAAGTGTTAAACCAAGGCCACCAATCAGGGAGAGCTCAATTTTATTTACACACACAACCAGAGAAAACCTTTTTCCGTTTAGAAAAAAACAGCCGTAAAATATTGAGTTTGAGTGACAACAAACAAAACTACGTTATAGGCTGCAACTATTAGTCGACCTCGAGTACAACATATAATTTGTTTATTGTTGACTTAATAAAAATATGTATACAGTATATGTATGTATGTATATATACACATACACACATGCATATACTGTATCAATAAAGTTATTAAAGTGGTTATTGTTGTTTAAATAAGTATCAATAAAGTTATTCAAGTGGTTATTGTTGTTTAAATAAGTATCAATAAAGTTAGTAGAATGGTTATTGTTAAAATTAATATCAGTAAAGTTATTAAAGTGGTTATTGTTGCTTAAATAAGTATCAGTCAAGTTATTATTGAAGTGGTTATTGTTGTTTAAATAAGTATCAGTAAAGTGGTTATTGTTGTTTAAACAATAATTATCAAAGTTATTAAAGTGATTTAAGTATCAGTTAAGTTATTAAAGTGATTATTGTTTAAATAAGTATCAATAAAGTTATTAAAGTGTTTATTGTTGTTGAAATAAGTATCAGTTAAGTTATTAAAGTGGTTATTGTTTAAATAAGCATCAGTAAAGTTAATAAAGTGGTTATTGTTGTTTAAATAAGTATCAGTCAAGTTATTATTAGAGTGGTCATTGTTGTTTGAATAATAAGTATCAGTAAAGTTATTATTAAAGTGGTTCTTGTTTAAATAATATGTATCAGTAAAGTTATTAAACTGGTTATTGTTGTTTAAACAATAATTATCAAAGTTATTAAAGTGGTTTAAGTATCAGTTTAGTTATTAAAGTGGTTTAAGTATCAGTTGAGTTATTAAAGTGGTTATTGTTGATTAAATAAGTATCAATAAAGTTATTAAAGTGGTTATTGTTGTTTAAACAACAAGTATCAGTTATTAAAGTGGTTTAAATAAGTATCAGTTAACTTATTAAAGTTATTGTGGTTTAAATAAGTATCAATAAAGTTATTAAAGTGGTTATTGTTGTTTAAATAAGTACCAGTTGAGTTATTAAAGTGGTTATTGTTGTTTAAATAAGTGTCAGTCAAGTTATTATTGAAGTGGTTATTGTTGTTTAAATAAGTATCGGTAAAGTTATTATTAAAGTGGTTATTGTTGTTTAAATAATATGTATCAGTAAAGTTATTATTAAAGTGGTCATTGTTGTTTAAATAAGTATCAGTCAAGTTATTATTAAGGTGGTCATTGTTGTTTGAATAATAAATATTAGTAAAGTTATTATTAAAGTGGTTATTGTTGTTTAAATAATAAGTACCACTTAGGTAATTAAAGTGGTTATTGTTGTTTAAACAAGTACCAGTAAAGTTAACAAAGTGGTTATTGTTGTTTAAATAAGTATCAGTCAAGTTATTATTAAAGTGGTCATTGTTGTTAGAATAATAAATATTAGTAAAGTTATTCTTAAAGTGGTTATTGTTGTTTAAATAATAAGTACCAGTTAGGTTATTGAAGTGGTTATTGTTGTTTAAACAAGTATCAGTAAAGTTAATAAAGTGGTTATTGTTAATAAACTGGTTATTGTTGTTTAAACAATAATTATCAAAGTTATTAAAGTGGTTTAAGTATCAGTTAAGTTGTCAAAGTGGTTATTGTTTTAAATAAGTATCAATAAAGTTATTAAGATGGTTATTGTTTAAATAAGTATCAGTCAAGTTATTATTGAAGTGGTTATTGTTGTTTAAATATGTATCAGTAAAGTTATTAAAGTGGTTATTGTTGTTTAAATAAGTACCAGTTAAGTTATTAAAGTGGTTATTGTTGTTTAAATAAGTACCAGTTAAGTTATTAAAGTAGTTATTGTTGTTTGAATAATAAGTATTAGTAAAGTTATTATTAAAGTGGTTATTGTTGTTTAAATAGTAAGTACCAGTTAGGTTATTGAAGTGGTTATTGTTGTTTAAACAAGTATCAGTAAAGTTATTATTAAAGTGGTTATTGTTTAAATAATATGTATCAGTAAAGTTAATAAAGTAGTTATTGTTGTTGAAATAAGTACCAGTTAAGTTAATGAAGAGGTTATTGTTGTTTAAATAAGTATCAGTAAAGTTATTAAAGTGGTTATTGTTGTTAAATAATAAGTACCAGTTAGGTTATTGAACTAGTTATTGTTGCTCCAACACAAGGAAGTGAAGCTTTCAGTTCCAACTTTTCTTGGCGCTTCACTTTCCAGTCTGTTTTGGCGCTGCCCACACTGGTGCTCCTCCCTGCTCTGACTCCTGGTGTGTGTGTGTGTGTGTGTCCTGGTGTGTGTGTGGTCTGTGTGTGTGTGTGTCCTGGTGTGTGTGTGTGTGTGGTGTGCAGGAGAGCGTCGGCCAGCACCTCTTCCTGCTGGTGAGCGCCCTCACGCAGCAGATGTCGCGAGGGCCGGTGGACCGTGTGACGGAGAAGGCGCTCTACACGCTCAGTGAGGACTGGCTGCTGTGGCAGGCGCAGGACTTCAGCCCACTGGTAGGGAACCACCTCGGTCTCTGGACTCAGGGTTTAGGATGAAAACATTGACGCACATGGTGTTTGATAGAGATGTTCTCAGTGATGCTGATCACTGCGAGTCAAAGAACAAAGTCCTTACACCAACACGAAAGCAGGGCAGCCGCAAAGCTGCTGACTTCCACCCGACTGAGGCGTGTTAACCACACGTCTGCAGGGGGGCCTCCAACTTGTGACGATATGACTCTGAAACATGTCGTCTCTAGAGGCTGAAGGTGTTGTTTCCGGTGGGCGGCGACGGCGAGGTCACAGAGCCCCTGGAGGTGTCCGCCCTCAGCTGTGACACGGTGGAGCAGGTCAAGGAAAAGGTCTTGACCACCTTCGAGGCCAAGTTTGACTTCCCTTACAACAGGCCCGTTAGTGTCGGTAAGAGTCAGCGCCGCCGCCGCACGCCGTGTGGCATCAGCACGTAACCAAACCCTCCTGGCTGCAGAGTTGGACAAGGACGGCACCTTCGTTGCGCTGGAGGAGGTGGATGCCAGCTCACACGTGGTCGGGGAGGTGACCATGCTCAACACTCTCAAGCACTACAAGGTAGGACGCCATTGTTGTTGTGTGCAGGCGCCCTCTGGTGGTGTGATGCAGGATCACCTCTTATTGCAATACACTCTAGTGGCCATGAACAATTAGCTTCTACAGCAGGGGTGCCCAAAGTCCGGCACAGGGGCCATCTGTGGCTTGTGACTCCTTTGTCATTGGTCCTAGGCACATTACAAAAACCAAAAACACCAGCAACAATTGGGAAAACAGCAAGAAACACAATGGGAAAAAATCCAAAATGTTGAAATCGACCAATAATAACTACACAAAGCTTTGTCTTTAAAAAACAAAACAAAAAATATATTTTTTAATGAAAAAAAATATATATATATATCTATGTGTGTACAAACCTTCACTAGCGTACAGGATAGTTGAGCTTGTTGTTGATGTTTTAGCTTGTTATTAAATCATTGATTTATCACCACCTTGTTTTTTTTTTTTTTTGTTTTTTTTTTTTTTTAATCAATCCAACAAAACAATACACAACAATACCATAATAATACAATTCCAATTCCAAACCCGACCCAGCAACACTCAGAATAGCAATCAACAGAGCAATTGAGAGGACACACAAACATGACACAAAACAATCCAAAAGCAGTCAGACAAAAATGAATATTATCAACAGGAATATCAATATTAATAACAATTTCAACATAGCAGTGATTAAAATCCCTCATTGACATTATCATTACAGACATTTATAAAAAATAAAAACATAAAAAAAAAAAAAAAGAACAATAGTGTCACAGTGGCTTGCATCACATCTCATAAGCCTGACAACACACTGTGTCCAATATTTTCACAAAGATAAAATAAGTCATATATTTCGTTCATTTAATAGTTAAAACAAATTTAAATAATGGACCCCATATTCCAATATATGCCTCATTATTATCTAAACTAAATGCCTTTTTTTCTACTGATATCATCTCCATAGCTTGTGTATACCAGTCAGTATGTATTATGTGTGTATACCAGTCAGTATGTATTATGTGTGTATACCGGTCAGTATGTATTATGTGTGTGTACTGGTCAGTATGTATTATGTGTGTATACCGGTCAGTATGTATTATGTGTGTATACCAGTCAGTATGTATTATGTGTGTATACCGGTCAGTATGTATTATGTGTGTATACCAGTCAGTATGTATTATGTGTGTATACCGGTCAGTATGTATTATGTGTGTATACCGGTCAGTATGTATTATGTGTGTGTACCAGTCAGTATGTATTATGTGTATATACCAGTCAGTATGTATTGTGTGTATACCGGTCAGTATGTATTATGTGTGTATACCGGTCAGTATGTATTATGTGTGTGTACCAGTCAGTATGTATTATGTGTGTGTACCAGTCAGTATGTATTATGTGTGTGTACCAGTCAGTATGTATTGTGTGTATACCAGTCAGTATGTATTATGTGTTTACCAGTCAGTATGTATTGTGTGTATACCAGTCAGTATGTATTGTGTGTATACCGGTCAGTATGTATTATGTGTGTATACCGGTCAGTATGTATTATGTGTGTATACCGGTCAGTATGTATTATGTGTGTATACCGGTCAGTATGTATTATGTGTGTATATCGGTCAGTATGTATTATGTGTGTGTACCGGTCAGTATGTATTATGTGTGTGTACAAGTCAGTATGTATTATGTGTGTATACCAGTCAGTATGTATTGTGTGTATACCAGTCAGTATGTATTATGTGTGTATACCAGTCAGTATGTATTATTTGTGTATACCAGTCAGTATGTATTTTGTGTGTATACCAGTCAGTATGTAATATGTGTGTATACCAGTCAGTATGTAATATGTGTGTATACCAGTCAGTATGTATTGTGTGTATACCAGTCAGTATGTATTGTGTGTGTATACCAGTCACTATGTACTATGTGTGTATACCAGTCAGTATGTATTGTGTGTATACCAGTCAGTATGAGTTGGACTATCAACATATATCCATCTTTTTTAATAATACCCTTTTTGTTATGATGCATATTGAAAGAAAGGCATTTTTACTCTTTGATGACACGTTACTAAATTGATGGAGATCCCCAAGAATACAAGTTTGCAGTGTCATTGGGATGTTTATATTTAGGAATGTGATTGCTTCTTTTGTTGTTTTCAACCATGACTCTTTTATTCTCTGACATTCCCACAATAAATGAACAAGAGTTCCCTCAGCTGCCCGACACTTCATACATAACTTGCTATCTACTACACCAATTTTAAACAGCTAAGAAGATGTGAAATACAATCTATTCAAGATCTTAAATTGACTCGGCTTATATTTAATGCTTCTAAAGGGCGTATTGGCATTTTTCCAAATATCATTCCATGATATGTCTCTTTCATCTAAAATTTTTAAGTCCATCATCCATTTCCGAACACATGCATCATTTGCATTTCTAGTATGGTGTTTGTAGAAATCGCTTCCTAGCGGTCCCACTGTCAGACACGGCGCAGGAGCCAAGCGTGCAGGTTTCAACAAGGTTTTAATGATAATATTTCAACAACAGTTTTTCTCTCCAGTCGAACGTGACCTTTCAGTCGCGTCCGTATCCTCTCTCTCCTCCTGCTCCCAGCCGCTTACTGTTAAAGACAACAGATGATTAGACTAACACGTATTACCTGTGAAATCTAATCACCTGCCAGCTGTGTCTCGCCGTCAGCACTGCCACGCCCCCGTCTGATGGTGCTCTGTCCTCAGCACCATGGACAGAGGCGGTGACCTTTGCTCCTGCAGGCAGTGTTGACAACATCTCCCCCTACAGTGTTCATTTATTATTCCATAAAATACATATAAAACCACCTTGTTTGATATAAACATAGCACTTTATTTTGTGCTCAAAGTGTACAAACCTTCACTAAAATATGGACTTTAGTCGAGGCTGCAACCAATTGTTCATGTTGACTTAGTTTGTATGGAGACATTTGATTCCCTGTACAAATTTTTCTGATGTAGGAACCCTGTTGAAGAACCAATCGAGTTCCTAAATCGAATAAAATATTTAGAAGCCAAACAATAACTAAAAATTGAAAAAGGAAAAAAGTACAATTGTTCCAGCTTGAAGGTTCTTCTTGTTTTTTGACGCAGGTTCCAGATGGGGCGACGATCAAAGTGCTGTCCAGATCACCTTCTGACAAACCCCTGCAGACTCTGAAAGGTGGGCTGGGGGAAAAAATCATTTAAATGACCTTGAAGTTGTTTTCTAATCGATGTTTTTTCTGGCAGACGATCGGGACTTCTCGGGGAAATATTTCCATCTGGTACGAGCATCCCGGCCTTTTTGTGAGCGCCAGGTGAATAGCGGAGCTCTCCTGTCTCGCAGATCGATCCCGACGTGGGCGAGGACCGAGGCATGAACCCGGAGAGGAAGAAGTTGCAGCTGAAGGAAGTGCACCTCACCAAGCTGCTGTCCACCAAGGTGACGCCGCCAACGTTGTCCCAGGTGAACAGGAAGTAGTAACCTGCGTGTCTGTCCTCAAGGTGGCGGTGCATTCCTTTGTGGAGAACCTGTTCAGGTCCATCTGGGGGACGCAGCAGTGCCGAGCGCCGCCGGCCGTCAAGTACTTCTTCGACTTCCTGGACGCGCAGGCGGACAACATGAAGATCCTGGATGCAGATGTGCTGCACATCTGGAAAACTAACAGGTGAGGCATTATCACTAGGGATGATGTTCGAAACCGGTTCTCCGGTTGTTCGATAAGAAAAGAACCGATTCCATGGACTCAAATCCCTTTTTGAGAACCGGTTCCCGTTATCGAGGCCACTATAGTAAAGAAAAAGTTGGTTCTTTATTCGAAACCCTGGGAACGAATCCCTTCCCACAGGAAATGCCCTGTGGGATGGCAATGTTAAGCCCATTTGATTGTAGACTCTTACTGACACCTTGTGGCGATATGAAAATACTACGCGTCATTAGTTTGGGCACTTCCGGGTTGGCGACGTCTGTTCAGTTCATGAGACAATTGAGAAGTAGACAAGTTGTGTTAGCTCTTACAAGCCTTGGAAAAGATAAGTCTTTAAGTAAACTGTTTAACTTGTTTATGTAACTCAATATTAAGGTGGAAAGTGGTTAAATTTGATTCTAAGATGTTTATTGAAAAACGATTTTTGTGCACTGTTTCAATGGATGTTTTGAGGACTTAAAATGGCTGCCAGTCGTGTATTTCCACCATTGAAATAGTTTCAACACTCAGTATTTGTTTGATGATAGTACTGTATATTTGTGTGAAGTTAATATTTACATATTGTGTATTACATTTCAGTATGTTAATTGAATCACATAGCTTATACATTTGTCATTGTGTGTATTTCAGTTTTAAAAAAAAACAAAAACAGTCCAGTGCAAGACAAAAGTAAAGATAGGAAAAGACAAAGCAAGATCAACAACAATAAAGAGCCTGAATGGATTAATCTGCTTTGGAACTTTATTAGACGTCTTGGATTGTTTGTTAGCTGTCTGCCTGTGTGTGTAGTTAGTATGTTCCAATAGCAGCAGAAGTGCACTTTTTGGAGAGCTGTATTATTTTCAGTTTTGTGCCCAAGGGACTGATTTTATTTAACACTATAGTATTATTTATACGCCTATAGTGATCACAGAGACAGGTAGTTTTTGTGTTACTGTATATATTTGTTTTTCTGAAAAATCCCACTTAATATACTTTGGGTAACAACAGTCAATATTTTTTTTATTTTTTTTTTTAGGGGGGGTAACAGTCAATATTTATTTATTTATTTTATTCTATTTTTTTCTTATAAAATAAAAGTGAGCTTTTGTTAAACCAAATATTGTGGTTTTTTTCCCATATACAACAACCTATCTGGACTCGATAAGAGAATCGATAAGTATCGGTTCGATAAGAGGATTCGATAATGGGCTCGAACTCAATAATTTCTTATCAAACATCATCCCTAATTATCACTGTTGCAATGTCAGCGTTTTAATCAATGCTTTTATCGGCAGTTTGCCTCTTCGCTTCTGGGTGAACATCCTGAAGAATCCCCAGTTTGTCTTCGACATGGACAAGAGTCCGCAGCTGGACGGCTGCTTGTCCGTCATCGCTCAGGCCTTCATGGACTCCTTCTCCCTCAGCGAGACGCAGCTGGGCAAGGTCATTAATTATTCATGTCCTATGTCCATTTCTTGATTGTTACGCTGCCATTATTACCAAGGCCTTTATTTGGACACAGTTGTCCCTGCTGTTAATCGGTTCCGGTCACGACCGCCATGAATGACCTTCGACAATTTAGGAATCAATTGTTGTAGGCAAGGCAAGGCAACTTTATTTGTATAGCACTTTTCATACACAAGGCAGACTCAAAGTGCTTCACAGACAACAAAGTGAAATGAAAGAAAATAAAAGCAAAATTAAAATGCAGATAATAAAAATAAAAACAGTGCGGACGTTAAAAGTTAAAAGATTAAAAGATTTAGCTGAACGCTAAGGTGAACATAAAAGTTTTCAGTCTAGTTTTAAAAGTAGTCAGAGTTGGGGAAATCAATCAAATATTTTCATAGCTAATGCATAAAAAAGTTGGTTACCATAAATATATGTTTCCACCTAATGGTCTGATTGATTGATTGAAACTTTTATTAGTAGATTGCACAGTGAAGTACATATTCCGTACAATTGACCACTAAATGGTAACACCCCAATAAGTTTTTCAACTTGTTTTTAAGTCGGGGTCCACGTTAATCAATTCATGGTAGCTCTCTTGACCTAAAATAACATCCTTTAGTCGTCTTTACACTCTTTTAAAAAAATTCAATAATGCACAGCGGTTCTTAAACTCTTTTCCACCAAGTTCCACCTCAGAACATTTTATTTTTCTAAACGTAAAAGACTTCCTTGTGGTCTACATAACATGTAATGGTGGTTCTTTGCTCAAAATGTTGCATACATGATGTTTTACACATCATCTTCCGGTAGCTTTTCAGGATGCGCCGTTTTGTGGGCGGTCTTATTTACGTGCCTCCACTTCGACCGCGTCTTCTCCCCGTCATCTTTGTTGTAGCGGTGTAGCGTGCAAGGACGGGAGTGGAAGAAGTGTCAAAAGATGGCGCTAACTGTTTAAATGACATTCAGACTTTACTTCAATCAATAACGGAGCAGCATCTCCTCATCCGCCGGAAATGTGTACCGTGAAAAACCCTCCGACCGGAACTCTCTAATAACTAAAGTTCCTTGGGTGAATAATGTAAAGTCACTACACCGGTATGTTTTAGTGCTTAATGGCGAGTTCACTGACAGATATAAGTAAGAACTTTACACTACTTTATATTAGAAATGGCAACAGCGGAGGATGAATGTCACATAACAAGATGGTAGAGAAAAAGAAGTGTATCGACTACGTACGCACACCATTTTTCAGGACTTATGCAGATCCCAAATACAGATCAGCAGGTACCAGAAGGTAAGAAAAGTTGCTTTTGCATAATATTGCGAAACAAAACGCTAGATAATGTCTTACTTTATACAGACACACCATAATATAATACTCCTATGTTGAAGCACATCAAGTGGTGTGGCTTCATAGCTTACCAAAGTCCTACTAAAACATTTTGATAGATTTTTAAGCGCCATGTGTAATGTTCCATATTTTCAATGGAACATATAAAATGTTGTTGTTGTTTACTTGTGTTATATTGCAGTCTACACGTATCTCTTATGTGTGACTGCCATCTACTGGTCACACTTATCATTACACCATGTACCAAATAAAATAGCTTCGAGGTCGGTGAGCTCAACCAAACGTATTCCTTACATTAGGCGCACCGGGTTATAAGGCTCACTGTCGAGTTTTGTGGGAAAAAAAGGATTTTAAGTGCGCCTTATAGTCTGGAAAATACAATACACAGATTTGCAATATTCAAAAAGTACATTTCTATGATTGTGCACCTAAATCTTCGAATGTTCATGTTTAATATTGTCAGTCTGTGTACAAAGTTTAAACATGCTTGTCTTCATTTCAACATCAACTTGCAGGCATGTGATAAACTTAATGAAAAATAGTGAAATTAAGCCGGGGGTCTGTCAAAATATATAAAGAGTAATAATGAACAAAATGTCAGCTGCTGTCTTGTTGCAAAACACCAATGAAAATGAAAGTTAGCATTTAGACAGGCTAAACTGTAGCAAAAGTCATCACAGTCATGTGTGTTTTTAAATGTGTATTCCACCTCTTCCATGTGGGGAGCAATTTTGATTTGGGCTTACATGGTAAACAACTCAAATGTTGGCCATTGTTTTATCCAGACGCATACATGTGGCCAAACGTGGCCAAGTACACGCATTGTGGGCGTCGTCTACATTGCTCAAACAAAAATCTAAGGAAGAGAATCTCTCAGCCATCTTCTACTAGTTTTTTTGTTATATACAAACCCCAAAAGCAGTGAAGTTGTCACGTTGTGTAAATGGTAAATAAAAAGAGAATACAATGATTTGCAAATCCTTTTCAACTTATATTCAATTGAATAGACTGCAAAGACAAGATATTTCATGTTCACACTGAGAAACTTTCTTTTTTGAAAATATTAGCTCATTTGGAATTTGATGCCTGCAACATGTTTCAAAAAAGCTGGCACAAGTGGCAAAAAAGAGTGAGAAAGTTGAGGAATGCTCATCAAAGACTTATTTGGAACATCCCACGGGTGAACAGGCTAATTGGGAACAGGTGGGTGCCATGATTGGGTATAAAAGCAGCTTCCATGAAATGCTCAGTCATTCACAAACAAGGACGGGGCGAGGGTCACCACTTTGTCAACAAATGCGTGAGCAAATTGTTTAAGAACAACATTTCTCAAGCAGCTATTGCAAGGAATTTAGGGATTTCACCATCTATGGTCCGTAATATCATCAAAAGGTTCCGAGAATCTGGAGAAATCACTGCAACTAAGCGATGATATTACGGACCTTGGATCCCTCAGGCGGTACTGCATCAAAAAGAGACATCAGTGTGTAAAGGATATCACCACATGGGCTCAGGAACACTTCAGAAAACCACTGTCAGTAACTACAGTTGGTCGCTACATCTGTAAGTGCAAGTTAAAACTCGACTATGCAAAGCCAATGCCATTTATCAACAACACCCAGCTCATCTAAAATGGACTGATGCAAAGTGGAAAAGTGTTCTGTGGTCTGACGAGTCCACATTTCAAATTGTTTTTGGAAACTGTGGATGTTGTGGAAATGAAAAGAACCATCCGGAATTGTTCTAGGCGCAAAGTGTAAAAGGCAGCATGAGTGATGGTATGGGGGTGTATTAGTGCCCAAGACATGGGTAACTTACACATCTGTGAAGGCACCATTAATGCTGAAAGGTACATACAGCTTTTGGAGCAACATATGTTGCCATCCAAGCAACGTTATCATGGACGCCCCTGCTTATTTCTAAGCAAAACAATGCCAAGCCTCGTGTTAAAACAGTGTGGCTTCGTAGCAAAAGAGTGCGGGTACTAAACTGGCCTGCCTGTAGTCCAGACCTGTCTCCCATTGAAAATGTGTGGTGCATTATGAAGCCTAAAATATGAGAAGGGAGACTGTTGAACAACTTAAGCTGTACATCAAGCAAGAATGGGAAATAATTCCACTTCAAAAATGTGTCTCCTCAGTTCCCAAACCTTTACTGAGTGTTGTTAAAAGGAAAGGCCTTGTAACACAGTGGTAAAAATGTCCCTGTGACAAATTTTTTGCAATGTGTTGCTGCCATTCAATTCTAAGTTGATGAATATTTGCAACAACAAAAAAAGAAGTTTCTCAGTGTAAACATGAAATATCTTGTCTTTGCAGTCTATTCAATTGAATAACACTTTTATGAACGGAACCCTTTTGGATCCCCAAGAAATTTAGTGGGATTTTTTTTACTGTCATTACTCAAAAAATATCAAAAAATTGTGTGTTTTCATATAAAAACTAAGTTTTCTTTGACAAAAACAGCGTTAAAAACGAATAAAAAAACAACAACTTATAATCGACAGATAGATCTGAAGTTGATCTCGAGACTTAATTGTTGAAAGTAAGAAACAAATGTATGATTTATTTTCAACACTTTTATAAGTGGGACCCTTTTGGATCACCAAGAAATTTTGTAGGATTTTTTTTACTGTCATTACTCAAAAAATATCAAAAAAATTGTGTTTTCATATAAAAACAAAGTTTTCTTTGACAAAAACGGCGTTAAAAAAAACAACAACAAAAAACTACTTATAATCGACAGATCTGAAGTTGATCTCGAGACTTAATTGTTGAAAGTAAGAAATTTCTTGGATCCCCAAGAAATTTAGTGGGATTTTTTTATTACTGTCATTACTCAAAAAATAATAATGAATGAAAATCAAAGGTGTTAGGAATTATTGGCATATTTAAAGCTGCAATGACTTCAATATGCAATATGAAACCTGAAATACTACAACGAAGACTGTTGTCAAGCAAGAGTGGGAAATAATTCCACCTGAAAAGCTTCAAAAATGTGTCTCCTCAGTTCCCAAACCTTTACTGAGTGTTGTTAAAAGGAAAGGCCATGTAACACAGTGGTAAAAATGCCTTTTTTGCAATGTGTTGCTGCCATTAAATTCTAAATTAATGATTATTTGCAAACAAAAATGAAGTTTCTCAGTGTGAACAGGAAATATCTTGTCTTTGCAGTCTATTCAATTGAATATAAGTTGAAAAGGATTTGCAAATCATTGTATTCTCTTTTTATTGACCATTTACACGACGTGACAACTTCACTGCTTTTGGCTTTTGTAAATCGCCTGCTTGAATATTCCCTCTTCTCTTCTGATGCTTTTTTTTTTTTTTTTTTTTAAGAATCATTGTTTTTACAAAGAGGTTTTCAGGCCATCTCCACGCAACCAGAAGGAGCTTATCTAACCTGAAACCTATGTAGAAAAAGTTTCATGATGATTATTATACCAAATAATACAGTGTGACAATTGTGTTGGATGGAGAATGGAAAGGTAAGGTGGCCAAAGATTCCCACCGAGGCCTACTATTTGACACAACCAATGTTGGAATGCAGGTGAGGACCGCTCATGATACTTCAAATGCAAATATTTCGCCGTTAATAAAATATTGTACATCAGTAGGTTGCCTACAGCCACAGGTAAAGAGCTTCTTGTAGGTAAGTGATGTTGATTGATTGTGTTTCCTGCAGCACGCACCCACCAACAAGCTGCTCTACGCCAAAGACATTCCCAAGTTCAAGCAGGAAGTCAAGGATTACTACCGGCAGATCCGAGACCAGCCGCCACACGCCGACTTCCACGGCTTCCTGCACGAGGAGTCCAAGGTGGCGTTTGGACACAAGGCGACGGCAGCCGTACTTTGCAGTAAACAACATGGACCCTCTTTTTTTTTTCAGAAACATGAAAATGAGTTCAACGAAGCTGCGGCCCTCAAGGAGATCTACAAGATCATTCACAGATACTTCTCAGAGGTTTGTAACCACACCTGCCAGGTTCAAACACTGATGACATCTATTAAACAAGACAAGAAGCAAGGAATCAAACAGAGACAGAATTAAATTTGGCTCAATGAGGAGAAACGCGTACACCTGTACCCTTGTGTTCCACGCTCTGACGAAAGATTGTACGCCTCCTCTTTTATTTGGACTTTCCCTGATTACATGGCAACAGCTGTTTCTAAGGGAGGGGGGTCGTAAACAGCCATCGCCTTTGCTTACAGAACAGTTCAAAGAAAAGGTCGTAAAACAGTTCAAAGAAAAGGTCGCCTGGAGAGGAGTCTGGTCCTGCTTCCTCTCCACTTTGTAGTTCTCGGATCAAGACAAAATCTTTCTGTGGATTACAATACATCAATGAAACAGAACACCTTCATGTCGCTTACCATCCTACACAGTGGAGTTTTACAAGCTTTTTGCTTGGTAGGACCAAAGACAGCTTTTGTCTGCTCACCGGGAACTCATGTCAACACAAAGTGTTGTGATAACTTAGATACAATTATTCTGACACACTCAGATCATGTGACCCACACGTCATGTGACCCACACCAAAAACCACAGTTTCCATCGCTCTGCAAAAGGCCTCACTCACTAGTGACCACCAACTAATTATGGTTAGAATAATCATTGATTGATATAACATAAATAAAAAGATAACCAAAAGTCAACTTTAAATACAGTTTAAAAAAAAACTGATTTAAATTAGTAACGAGTAAAACAAGTAAAATAACACATTTAAATAACAATAGCAACATAAATATGAACTAAATATAAAATTATGTGTTCCTGTTTTAATTTTTAGATTTTTTTTACCTTTTACACTAATTAACCACAATAGTGTGCGTTTTGTCTCAAAAACACACAAAAAAATAGTTTCTTAATTAAATGCAAAAATCCTCACATTTATTGTTGCAATACATCTTTGGACAATTTGGACCAGTAATTTTTAAGTTAAAGCATAATAATTGTGTAAATGTATCAATAAGTGCTTTAAGTACATTTTTTGTAGACCGGATGTGGTGTGCCGCGCTATTATTGTGAAGGGGGGGAAGTGTGCTGTGCTGTTCTCAGCTGGATGAGTTATAAAAAAATAAAAATAAATAAAGGGTTTGAGGCTCTTTAAAAAAAATAAAGAGAGAGCATCTCAAGTTGTGACTGCTGTTTGTACATTGATGTTACATCCATGATGTCGTTCACAACAACACAACAGATGTGTTGTGTGTGTATGATTGTTTGTACATTGATGTTACATCCATGATGTCGTTCACAACAACACAACAGATGTGTTGTGTGTGTATGATTGTCTGTACGTTGATGTTACATCCATGATGTTGTTCACAACAACACAACAGATGACATGTGTTGTGTGTGTGTATGATTGTTTGTACATTGATGTTACATCCATGATGTCGTTCACAACAACACAACAGATGTGTTGTGTGTGTATGATTGTCTGTACGTTGATGTTACATCCATGATGTCGTTCACAACAACACAACAGATGTGTTGTGTGTGTATGATTGTTTGTACATTGATGTTACATCCATGATGTCGTTCACAACAACACAACAGATGTGTTGTGTGTGTATGATTGTCTGTACGTTGATGTTACATCCATGATGTTGTTCACAACAACACAACAGATGACATGTGTTGTGTGTGTGTATGATTGTTTGTACATTGATGTTACATCCATGATGTTGTTCACAACAACACAACAGATGACATGTGTTGTGTGTGTGTATGATTGTTTGTACATTGATGTTACATCCATGATGTCGTTCACAACAACACAACAGATGTGTTGTGTGTGTATGATTGTTTGTACATTGATGTTACATCCATGATGTCGTTCACAACAACACAACAGATGTGTTGTGTGTGTATGATTGTTTGTACATTGATGTTACATCCATGATGTCGTTCACAACAACACAACAGATGTGTTGTGTGTGTATGATTGTCTGTACGTTGATGTTACATCCATGATGTTGTTCACAACAACACAACAGATGACATGTGTTGTGTGTGTGTATGATTGTTTGTACATTGATGTTACATCCATGATGTCGTTCACAACAACACAACAGTTGTGTTGTGTGTGTATGATTGTTTGTACATTGATGTTACATCCATGATGTCGTTCACAACAACACAAAAGATGACGTGTTGTGTGTGTGTATGATTGTTTGTACATTGATGTTACATCCATGATGTCGTTCACAACAAACAACAGATGTGTCGTGTGTGTATGATTGTCTGTACGTTGATGTTACATCCATGATGTCGTTCACAACAACACAACAGATGAGATGTGTTGTGTGTGTATGATTGTCTGTACGTTGATGTTACATCCATGATGTCGTTCACAACAACACAACAGATGACATGTGTTGTGTGTGTATGATTGTTTGTACATTGATGTTACATCCATGATGTCGTTCACAACAACACAACAGATGTGTTGTGTGTGTATGATTGTTTGTACATTGATGTTACAGCCATGATGTCGTTCACAACAACACAACAGATGTGTGGTGTGTTTATGATTGTTTGTACATTGATGTTACATCCATGATGTCGTTCACAACAACACAACAGATGTGTTGTGTGTGTATGATTGTCTGTACATTGATGTTACATCCATGATGTCGTTCACAACAACACAACAGATGACGTGTTGTGTGTGTATGATTGTTTGTACATTGATGTTACAGCCATGATGTCGTTCACAACAACACAACAGATGTGTTGTGTGTGTATGATTGTTTGTACATTGATGTTACATCCATGATGTTGTTCACAACAACACAACAGATGACGTGTTGTGTGTGTGTATGATTGTTTGTACATTGATGTTACATCCATGATGTCGTTCACAACAACACAACACATGTGTTGTGTGTGTATGATTGTTTGTACATTGATGTTACATCCATGATGTCGTTCACAACAACACAACAGATGTGTTGTGTGTGTATGATTGTCTGTACGTTGATGTTACATCCATGATGTTGTTCACAACAACACAACAGAAGTGTTGTGTATGATTGTTTGTACATTGACGTTACTTTAATGATGTCGTTCACAACAACACAACAGATGTGTTGTGTGTGTATGATTGTTTGTACATTGATGTTACATCCATGATGTCGTTCACAACAACACAACAGATGTGTTGTGTGTGTATGATTGTTTGTACATTGATGTTACATCCATGATGTTGTTCACAACAACACAACAGATGAGATGTGTTGTGTGTGTATGATTGTTTGTACATTGATGTTACATCCATGATGTCGTTCACAACAACACAACAGATGACGTGTTGTGTGTGTGTATGATTGTTTGTACATTGATGTTACATCCATGATGTCGTTCACAACAACACAACAGATGTGTTGTGTGTGTATGATTGTTTGTACATTGATGTTACATCCATGATGTCGTTCACAACAACACAACAGATGTGTTGTGTGTGTATGATTGTTTGTACATTGATGTTACATCCATGATGTTGTTCACAACAACACAACAGATGAGATGTGTTGTGTGTGTATGATTGTTTGTACATTGATGTTACATCCATGATGTCGTTCACAACAACACAACAGATGACGTGTTGTGTGTGTGTATGATTGTTTGTACATTGATGTTACATCCATGATGTCGTTCACAACAACACAACAGATGTGTTGTGTGTGTATGATTGTTTGTACGTTGATGTTACATCCATGATGTCGTTCACAACAACACAACAGATGAGATGTGATGAATTGTCCCGGCCGACCGACCACTAACACAGAAACATGTCAAACTGATCTAAAAATGGACTTTTACCGCAGATCGTAGAAAAACTGGAGCAGAATGGCGCCCCTGCTGAGCTGAAGGAGCAACTGCATGAAGTAAAGAAGAGGTTTGAGGAACTGAAGAGCTGCTCCTGGAGCTGACCCACATCCCGCCCTAGACCACCAGGCTTGTACTGTAGCATATTTCAACTAAATACACATTGCATTTTTTTTATGCCTTGTGTTTTTGTTTTTACAAAAATATTTCTAGTGGCATGTCCCTCTGCTGCCACAGGGTGGTGCTGTTGAGTCAACTACTTGCAGCAACCAGTAGGTCAGTCATTAACGAGCAGCGCCACCTAAAGAGTGTAGAAGTTACAACTGGAGGCGGAATTTGAGACTTTGGCTCGTTCTTGGTTTTATTTTTAATCAAGTAAACAATCACTAGTAGATCATGTAGAAAATGTAGATCAGAAATGTTTAATTTACAAAACTATTACTCTGTTGGTGGGAATTATTCTGGAATATTGTCTATAATGGGCACACCCAGACGGACAGATGTCAGGTTCAAACACCGATGACATCTATTAAACAGACAAGAAGCAAGGAAGTAAACAGAGACAGGATTCAATTTAGCTCAATGAGGAGAGCGCGTACACCTGTACTCTAGTACAGTGTCGTGCCACGCTCAGACGAAAGGATTGCACCCCTCCTCTTTTAATTGGACTTTCCCTGATTACATGGCAACAGCTGTTTCTAAGGGGAGAGGGGGTCATAAACAGCCGTTGCCCTCGGTCACAAAACAGTTAGAAGAAAAGATGCATGGAGCTTGCGTCAGGTCCTGCTTCCTGATGACTCTATTACATGGCCAATTGTCACATCTAGTAAATGAATATGTACTCTTAAAGACAATAACATTGATGACTATAATACATGGCCAATTGTCACATCTAGTAAATGAATATGTACTCTTGAAGACAATAACATTGATGACTATAATACATGGCCAATTGTCACATCTAGTAAATGAATATGTACTCTTAAAGACAATAACATTGATGACTATATTACATGGCCAATTGTCACATCTAGTAAATGAATATGTACTCTTAAAGACAATAACATTGATGACTATAATACATGGCCAATTGTCACATCTAGTAAATGAATATGTACTCTTAAAGACAATAACATTGATGACTATATTACATGGCCAATTGTCACATCTAGTAAATGAATATGTACTCTTAAAGACAATAACATTGATGACTATATTACATGGCCAATTGTCACATCTAGTAAATGAATATGTACTCTTAAAGACAATAACATTGATGACTATATTACATGGCCAATTGTCACATCTAGTAAATGAATATGTACTCTTAAAGACAATAACATTGATGACTATATTACATGGCCAATTGTCACATCTAGTAAATGAATATGTACTCTTAAAGACAATAACATTGAT
>NC_084742.1:64830736-64863236 GCF_033978785.1 Entelurus aequoreus | reverse complement strand
TTGGCATCCACCTGAGCCACAGGTTTACCTGTACCCGCTCCTAAGGTCAAAGTTACCAGGCCTTCGGTGGTGATGTCATTAGCACGCACAGATGTGAGAGCCTTTGAAACACCACCAAGGTGGGGTGGTACTTTAGGTGCTACAGAGGGTGTAGAGGTAGTTAACGCCCTCTCAAGGACATTAATTTTAATAATTCCTTTAGAGTCTGTATCAGTCAGGTCAACCCCCAAAACAACATAAAAGGGACGATGGGCACCACTTACCAGCGTATGTTGTCTGCATCCGACACCAATGGTTCAGGGTTGAGTCGTCACAAATATAGAGGTTATTACCACGGTAATAGCTATTGTGTCCCCCGTAATTAATCACACTGCACAGGTCAAAAAATAAGTCTTGCTATCCCCCCTAACCCAGTCTATTTCAAGTCCGCCGTATGTTCTAAGACACTTGTCAGTCACTGTCGTCGGGAAGGAAGGACTGAGGCACAAGAACAGTAGAACAAGCCTAAACACCAATCAGTCAGGAAATACTTCTGGGCGTAACATCCTGCTTTTCGTCTATCAAAATCAGAGTAATTCAGGTAACGAAACGGGGATAAACATCAAACTTTTCACTTAATGTAAAGACACATGTAGTCTTTCAATATATATATATATATATATATATATATATATATATATATATATATATATATATATATATATATATATATATATATATATATATACACACACACACACATGTACATGCACATATAAATATATATGTACACACACATATATATACTGTCCATGTGTATCCATACATGTATGTGTGTGTGTATATATATGTAGATATGTGTATATATATGTATTTATATTTGTGTGTGTGTGTGTGTATATATATATATATTTACATATATATATACACACACACATGTACATGCACATATAAATATATATGTACACACACATATATATACTGTCCATGTGTATCCATACATGTATGTGTGTGTGTATATATATGTAGATATGTGTATATATATGTATTTATATTTGTGTGTGTGTGTGTGTATATATATATATATTTACATATATATATACACACACACATGTACATGCACATATAAATATATATGTACACACACATATATATACTGTCCATGTGTATCTATACATGTATGTGTGTGTGTACACTCCACACAAACAGTGAATTGGACTGCAATACAACTTCAATAACAACCAACATCCCTCCATCTTCTGGACAGTACCTCTCCCCAGCGGACTCTGATGATCTTTTTGGTTCCAGTGGGCCACACATCATCCACCTTAATGTGAACAGCCTCTCTGGAACTAAACTCGACCAAATCAGAGAAATGTTACTCAACAATAAGGTAAAAATCCTGTGTTTCTCTGAAATAAGTGTTTCTGACTCAGAGATAGAGATAGAAAACTTCTCGGTTATCAGAAAGGACAGGAATCAACATGGTGGTGGTGTTTGTATGTATATTCACCAGGATATAAAATACATAACTCGCACTGATCTCAACCACAATAACCTTGAATCTGTGTGGGCCTTTACTGTCCCTAATATACATAAACGACATGTCATCAGCATGCGACTGTGAATTGTTCTTGTTTGCGGATGACTCGGCCCTGCTGGTATCCGACAAGGACGAGTCACAGGTGGAAAAAATCCTCAGTGCTGAACTCCTTAGTATTTGCAGCTGGCTCGCTGACAATAAACTATCCATACACTTGGGTAAAACTGAATCCATCCAATAAAATCACAAAGTTGCCGGGGGTCCTTAACCAGCATGCGACTGTCCTGTTTCGCGCCTGTACAAAAAAAACAAACAATAATCGATTTCTTCAGATTCCAGCAGCTGTCAAAGACGAAGTATCCTTCCAGCGACGGGCAGTCAAAGCCGAAGTGCTATCGATCGCTGTCAATGACGTAAGAGGAAACATGATCACGGAAGTAAATGGGGGGGAAGGTTTTTGTAGGGGGAAGAAATGTGGCGTGACATAGCCCATAAAATAGGTAACACTTGTAACCGAGGGTTTATATATGTCGCCTATACTGTACAAAACTACAAAATAACAAACACGGAGGCTCCAGTTTTACACGAGGACCACTTTTATTTCGTCTGTTTTCAAAACTCCGCTCCACCACAACGTGTCGCCACTTCCGCTCTTTGCGCCTTCAAAATAAGAGCTCAAGGCATACTGTATAACAGGAACTTGACATCACAAATAGGCAAGCCCATAAAATAGGTTACACTTGTAACCGAGGGTTTATATATGTCGCCTATACTGGATAAAACTACAAAATAACAAACACGGAGGCTTCAGTTTTACACGAGGACCACTTTTATTTCGTTTGTTTTCAAAACTCCGCTCCAGCACAACGTGTTGCCACTTCCGCTCTTTGCGCCTTCAAAATAAGAGCTCAAGGCATATACTGTATAACAGGAACTTGACATCCCAAAAAGGCAAGCCCATAAAATAGGTAACACTTGTAACCGAGGGTTTATATATGTCGCCTATACTGTACAAAACTACAAAATAACAAACACGGAGGCTCCAGTTTTACACGAGGACCACTTTTATTTCGTTTGTTTTCAAAACTCCGCTCCACCACAACGTGTTGCCACTTCCGCTCTTTGCGCCTTCAAAATAAGAGCTTAAGGCATATACTGTATAACAGGAACTTGACATCACAAATAGGCAAGCCCATAAAATAGGTTACACTTGTAACCGAGGGTTTATATATGTCGCCTATACTGTACAAAACTACAAAATAACAAACACGGAGGCTCCAGTTTTACACGAGGACCACTTTTATTTCGTCTGTTTTCAAAACTCCGCTCCACTACAACGTGTCGCCACTTCCGCTCTTTGCGCCTTCAAAATAAGAGCTCAAGGCATATACTGTATAACAGGAACTTGACATCACAAATAGGCAAGCCCATAAAATAGGTTACACTTGTAACCGAGGGTTTATATATGTCGCCTATACTGGATAAAACTACAAAATAACAAACACGGAGGCTTCAGTTTTACACGAGGACCACTTTTATTTCGTTTGTTTTCAAAACTCCGCTCCAGCACAACGTGTTGCCACTTCCGCTCTTTGCGCCTTCAAAATAAGAGCTCAAGGCATATACTGTATAACAGGAACTTGACATCCCAAAAAGGCAAGCCCATAAAATAGGTAACACTTGTAACCGAGGGTTTATATATGTCGCCTATACTGTACAAAACTACAAAATAACAAACACGGAGGCTCCAGTTTTACACGAGGACCACTTTTATTTCGTTTGTTTTCAAAACTCCGCTCCACCACAACGTGTTGCCACTTCCGCTCTTTGCGCCTTCAAAATAAGAGCTTAAGGCATATACTGTATAACAGGAACTTGACATCACAAATAGGCAAGCCCATAAAATAGGTTACACTTGTAACCGAGGGTTTATATATGTCGCCTATACTGTACAAAACTACAAAATAACAAACACGGAGGCTCCAGTTTTACACGAGGACCACTTTTATTTCGTCTGTTTTCAAAACTCCGCTCCACTACAACGTGTCGCCACTTCCGCTCTTTGCGCCTTCAAAATAAGAGCTTAAGGCATATACTGTATAACAGGAACTTGACATCACAAATAGGCAAGCCCATAAAATAGGTTACACTTGTAACCGAGGGTTTATATATGTCGCCTGTACTGGATAAAACTACAAAATAACAAACACGGAGGCTCCAGTTTTACACGAGGACCACTTTTATTTCGTCTGTTTTCAAAACTCCGCTCCACTACAACGTTTCGCCACTTCCGCTCTTTGCGCCTTCAAAATAAGAGCTTAAGGCATATACTGTATAACAGGAACTTGACATCACAAAGAGGCAAGCCCATAAAATAGGTTACACTTGTAACCGAGGGTTTATATATGTCGCGTATACTGTACAAAACTACGAAATAACAAACACGGAGGCTCCAGTTTTACACGAGGACCACTTTTATTTCGTCTGTTTTCAAAACTCCGCTCCACCACAACGTGTTGCCACTTCCGCTCTTTGCGCCTTCAAAATAAGAGCTCAAGGCATATACTGTATAACAGGAACTTAACATCACAAAGAGGCAAGCCCATAAAATAGGTTACACTTGTAACCGAGAGTTTATATATGTCGCCTAAACTGGATAAAACTACAAAATAACAAACACGGAGGCTCCAGTTTTACACGAGGACCACTTTTATTTCGTTTGTTTTCAAAACTCCGCTCCACCACAACGTGTCGCCACTTCCACTCTTTGCGCCTTCAAAATAAGAGCTCAAGGCATATACTGTATAACAGGAACTTAACATCACAAAGAGGCAAGTCCATAAAAAATAGGTTACATCCTCACAAATAATAAATAAAGGGAAAAACATGTTTACAAAAAAACACCGAATTGCATGACTATTGTTGACGTTATAAAAGCAACATCGACTGACTCCTGCCGGCTTCGGTATGAAGGAAGCACGTGACCATCAACACGGAAGTGAAGGCTCGGAGTAAACATGGCTCCCACTTTGTTGTGTGTCTTCAGCTAAAAGAAGTTCAAACCCTCCCTGCCACGTCGTCATTACATCCCACGCGGTGTGAGCCGACGAAGCTGTTCAAAGTTGCGCCAGTTAAGAAGTGAAAATGACGCGTCTGGGGTGGATATCCAAGTGTCTTCTCATCTGCGTCACACTATGGAGCGACGAGGGCGGAGTCGTGGCCAGGTCCTCCCGGAGACCCAACGTGGTGCTCATCCTCACCGACGACTTGGACTCCTCCATGGGCGGCCTGGTCAGTGAGACGTGCTCGCAATGTCGCCTTTTTGTGCAGTCTGGACCTGCTTTAAGTGCAATGGAAGGAAGGGGGCGTTTCTCCTTGCACTCACCACAGTTACCTGCTTTTAATAACAACGCGTCTTATTATCATCATCAATCAATGTTTATTTATATAGCCCTAAATCACAAGTGTCTCAAAGGGCTGCACAAGCCACAACGACATCCTCGGTACAGAGCCCACATATATGAAATATTTCTCCTTGCACTCACTTGTGCTGTTTGTTTACATGCTTTTTTTTTAATTTCTCCTTGCTATTTGGGCTTTTTGTACCCTAATTAGAATAAAAACTAAGACTCATCTTTTGATATGATGTACTTAGTCCAGGAGTCGGCAACCCAAAATGTTGAAAGAGCCATATTGGACCTAAAAAACAAATATGTCTGGAGCCGCAACAAATTAAAAGCCATATTACATCCAGATAGTGTGTCATGAGATATAAATTGAATTAAGAGTTTTTGACTCTCCATCCATATTGCACAGTGAAGTACATATTCCGTACAATTGACCACTAAATGGTAACACCTCAATAAGTTTTTCAACTTGTTTAAGTCGGGGTCCACTTAAATTGATTCATGATACAGATATATACTATCATCATAATACAGTCATCACACAAGATAATCATCAGAGTATATACATTGAATTATTTACATTACTGTATTTACAATCCGGGGGGTTAGGTTTGGTTGGTATCAACACTTCAGTCATCAACAATAGAGAACAGAGAAATGGACATTGGAACGGTGTAGGACTGACTTGGTAGAATATGTACAGCAAGTAGTGGACATAGAGAGAGAGATCAGAAAGTATAAGAAAAAGTGTCTTCATTTGATTATTTACAATCCGAAGAGGTATTATGAGGAAGGGAGGGTGTTAGTTTAGGGTTGAAGTTGCCTGGAGGTGTTGTTTTATTGCGGTTTTGAAGGAGGATAGAGATGCCCTTTCTTTTACACCTGTTGGGAGTGCATTCCACATTGATGTGGCATAGAAAGAGAATGAGTTAAGACCTTTGTTAGATGGGAATCTGGGTTTAACGTGATTAGTGGAGCTCCCCCTGGTGTTGTGGTTATGGCGGTCATTTACGTTCAGGAAGTAGTTTGACATGTACTTCGGTATCAGGGAGGTGTAGCGGATTTTATAGACTAGGCTCAGTGCAAGTTGTTTAACTCTGTCCTCCACCTTGAGCCAGCCCACTTTAGAGAAGTGGGTAGGAGTGAGGTGGGATCTGGGGTGGAGGTCTAGAAGTAATCTGACTAGCTTGTTCTGGGATGTTTGGAGTTTAGATTTGAGGGTTTTGGAGGTGCTAGGGTACCAGGAGGTGCATGCGTAGTCGAAAAAGGGTTGAACGAGAGTTCCCGCCAGAATCCCCAAGGTGCTTTTGTTGACCAGAGAGGAGATTCTGTAGAGAAATCTCGTTCGTTGGTTAACCTTTTTGATGACCTTGGTTGCCATTTTATCACAGGAAAGGTTAGCCTCTAGAATGGAACCTAGGTAGGTGACCTCATCCTTCCTTGTGATAACAATGTCACCCACTTTTATAGTGAAGTCATTGACTTTCTTAAAGGCCTACTGAAAAAATTTTTTTTTATTTAAACGGGAATAGCAGATCCATTCTATGTGTCATACTTGATCATTTCGCGATATTGCCATATTTTTGCTGAAAGGATTTAGTAGAGAAAATCGACGATAAAGTTCGCAACTTTTGCTCGCTGATAAAAAAAAGCCTTGCCTGTACCGGAAGTAGCGTGACGTCACATGCGGTAGTGCTGCTCACAATTCCCGTTGTTTACAATGGAGAGAGAGATTCGGACCGAGAAAGTGACGATTACACCATTAATTTGAGCGAGGATGAAAGATTCGTAGATGAGGAACGTTACAGTGAATGACTTGAAAGGCAGTGATGGACGTATCTTTTTTCGCTCTGACCGTAACTTAGGTACAAGCTGGCTCATTGGATTCCACACTCTCTCCTTTTTCTATTGTGGATCACAGATTTGTATTTTAAACCATTTTAGATACTATATCCTCTTGAAAATGAGAGTCGAGAACGCGAAATGGACATTCACAGTGACTGAACATGTAAATACACGATTAATAATTCAGCTTTGCGAAGCTAAAAAAATAGAAGCTAACCTAGCTACGTAGCCAACTTGATAGCAGCAGTCTCAAATGCAGATAGAAACTAAATTTTAAAAAAACCTGACTGGATGGATAGACAGAAGACCAATAATACTATTAAACCATGAACATGTAAATACAAGATTAATAATATTCCGCTTGGCGAAGCTAAAAAAACAGAAGCTAACCTAGCTGCGTAGCCAACGTGATAGCATCAGTCTCAAATGCAGATAGAAACTAAATAAAAAAAAACCTGACTGGATGGATAGACAGAAGACCAATAATACTATTAAACCATGAACATGTAAATACACGATTAATAATATTCCGCTTGGCGAAGCTAAAAAAACAGAAGCTAACCTAGCTGCGTAACCAACGCGATAGCATCAGTCTCAAATGCAGATAGAAACTAAATAAAAAAAACCCTGACTGGATGGATAGACAGAAGATCAATAATACTATTAAACCATGAACGTGTAAATACACGATTAATAATATTCCGCTTGGCGAAGCTAAAAAAACAGAAGCTAACCTAGCTGCGTAGCTAACTTAGATGCGGCGGCGGGCGTTGTACGCTTTTGACGCCATCAGAGGCGGCAAGAAACATATATTTCCCCAAAGTTACGTACGTCACATGCACATATCGACACGCACATACGGGCAATCGATCAAATGTTTGGAAGCCAAAGCTGTACTCACCGTAGTGCGTCTGTTATCCTGCTCAAAACACAACACAACCTCCTGGTGTTGGTGTTGCTGTAGTCCGCTGCTCCACCGGCTCCAACTTTCTTATTTGCAGTCTCCATTGTCCATTAAACAAATTGCTCAAACGTCACGCGCATAAATCATATCCAAAGGAGTTTTTCAACCGGAAGTGTGGCGGGAATTTTAAAATGTCACTTTATAAGTTAACCCGGCTGTATTGGCATGTGTTGCAATGTTAAGATTTCATCATTGATATACAAACTATCAGACTGCGTGGTTGGTAGTAGTGGCTTTCAGTAGGCCTTTAAGGTTGATGTGGGACCCAAACAGGATGCATTCAGTTTTACCCAAGTGTATGGATAGCTTGTTGTCAGCGAGACAGGTGCAAGTTCTACAGAGTTCAGCACTGAGGATTTTCTCCACCTGTGACTTGTCCTTGTCTGATACCAGCAAGGCAGAGTCATCCGCAAACAAGAACAATTCACAGTCGCATGCCGATGACAAGTCGTTTATGTATATTGGGAACAGTAAAGGCCCCAATATACTGCCTTGGGGGACTCCACAGCTTACTGAGAGGAGGGGGGGGACATGATGTTGTTCACCTCTACCACCTGCTCCCTCCCCTCCAAGTAAGATTGCATCCAATAACAACACTGCTTCATATGTCTTATTATCATCATGAAATATTTCTCCTTGCACTCACTTGTGCTGTTTCTTTACATGCTTTTTTTTAATTTCTCCTTGCTATTTGGGCTTTCTGGACCCTAATTAGAATAAAAACCAAGAATCATCTTTTGATATAATGTACTTAGTCCAGGGGTCGGCAACCCAAAATGTTGAAAGAGCCATATTGGAATAAAAATACAAAGCCGCAACAAATGAAAAGCCATATTACATCCAGATAGTGTGTCATGAGATATACATTGAATTAAGAGGACTTAAAGGAAACTAAAAGACCTCCAATATACCTACAAATGAGGCATAATAAGGATATAGGAACAGCAACTGATAATAAGAAATACACTATAGGGGTGTTTATCGATCTTAAAAAAGCATTTGACACTATAGATCAGGGGTCCCCAAACTTTTTGACTCGGGGGCCGCATTGGGTTAAAACAATTTGGCCGGGGGCCGGGCTGTATGTGTATATATATATATATATATATATATATATATATATATATATATATATATATATTAGGGATGTCCAATGGCTTTTTGCCAATATCGGATATTCCGATACAGTGTTTCCCATAAACTGCCAAGATACCTGTGGCGGTGGAGGCGTGGCTGTGGGCGTGGTCACCATGACATCATCAAATAATTTGCATAATTTACTACAATGATTTGATTTTCTCTAAAAAGGCTCAAAAAATGTATACTTACTAATTAATAATACCAGTTTTGTTTTAAACGTCCATCCATCCATCCATTTTACAATATAATTACAACACTTTATGTACATATTTATATACAGATTTGAACAATAAGTTATTCACTGAAATGTATTTATTAATTGTGGTTCTTACAAAAAAAAATCGTATAAAATATAAAAGCTAAAATGTCTCTTAAAGCTCTGCCCCTTTAATTAGTGCATACTAAATCATTTAACTTTAGCCTACTACTACAACCATATTATTTACCAGCAACATAAAGTGAAACAGAGGCAGAGGTGTCCTGCCACAGTCAGTAACAAATAAACAGAAAACAGTAGTGGTGGTAGATAGACACAGAGCTTCATCAAACATCTGATCCACTGAACAAAGAGCTCCAAAAATCTTGAACTTTAGACTGCCATCAGTTTTACTCCCTACACTTAACCATGTGTTTCCTACTGCCTGCAGACTTTGCACCCTTTGTTATATACACATGTTGTGTTTCTAATATAAATACATTTAATAAAGTCAAATATAAATAAGGCAACAAGAGAAGTATCCTACACTTCTCTTTTGTGAAGTAAATCTGAACAGCCGATATGGGCATCTACATCAACTATATGATTTGCCTGAAAAGCTGGACAGGACAAAAAAAAAAAAAAAAAATATTATTATTATTATTTTATTTTATTTTTTTAATTTGTGGCGGACATAATTCTTTCGTGGCGGGCCGCCACAAATAAATGAATGTGTGGGAAACCCTGCAATATTGTCCAACTCTTTAATTACCGATACCGATATCAACCGATACCAATATCAACTGATACCGATATATATACAGTTGTGGAATTAATTTTATGCCTAATTTGGACAACCAGGTATGGTGAAGATAAGGTCCTTTTTTTTTTTAAATCAATAAAAAAAATAAAAAACATTTTCTTGAATAAAAAAGAAAGTAAAACAGTATAAAAACAGTTACATAGAAACTAGTAATTAATGAGTAAAATGAAGTGTTAAAGGTTAGTATTATTAGTGGAGCAGCAGCACGCACAATCATGTGTGCTTACGGACTGTATACCTTGCAGACTGTATTGATATATATTGATATATAATGTAGGAAGCAGAATATTAATAACAGAAAGAAACAACCCTTTTGTGTGAATGAGTGTAAATGGGGGAGGGAGGTTTTTTGGGTTGGTGCACTAATTGTAAGTGTATCTTGTGTTTTTTTATGTTGATTTAATAAAAAATTTAAAAAAAACATACCGATAATAAAAAAACGTTACCGATAATTTCTGATATTACATTTTAAAGCATTTATCGCCGATAATATATTATCGGACATCTGTAATATATATATATATATATGTATATATATATATAGCGCACTTTCCGCGCGCGCGATGATGTCACGTTATCGAGGAGAAAATGCATTTTTAGACAATATGATTTGCCTGAGCGGCTAGGAGACACCGTGAGTAGCAAGCGGTACAAAGTGGATATGAAAAGACAGAATTTATTTTTTATTTATTTATTTATTTTAATACTTGGGACTTCCCGCGGGCCTGATTTTGGACGCCGTAGTTTGGGGACCCCTGCTATAGATCATTCTATATTATTGTCCAAGTTGTATTCATTTGGTGTGAGAGGAGTAGTTTTAGACTGGCTAAGAAGTTATGTAGATAATAGACAAGAGTTTGTGGATTTTGTGTGTAATACATCTGAACAAATGAGGATTGATTGTGGAATTCCACAAGGTTCGGTTTTGGGACCAAAATCGTTTATTTTATATATTAATGATATATGTGAGGTATCAAAGTTATTGAAATTTGTATTATTTGCGGACGACACCAACTTTTATAGTTCGGGACATGACTTAAAAGCGTTATCAAACATTATTGAACAGGAAATGATTAAACTTAAGAGATGGTTTGATGTCAATAAATGATCAATTTGAAATGTTAATGTCTCTTGTGAGCTGGCGCCAGTCAGTCCGTGAGTTTTTCAAAGTGCAGCTATCAATCACAATCATTTTTTCAGAAATGTTTTATTAAAAATGGTAATACAAACCATCAGGAGTTTTACCGATACCATTATTACCATTTATTGTTACATCCCTACGCAAGACACTTTGCTTAATAAAAAATGTTTAATTACCGTATTTTCCGGACCATAGGGCGCACCGGATTATAAGGCGCACTGCCGATGAATGGTCTATTTTTGATCTTTTTTCATATATAAGGCGCACCTGATTATAGGGCGCATTAAAGGACTCATATTATTATGATTTTTTTCTAAATGTAAAAGACTTCCTTGTGGTCTACATAACATGTGATGGTGGTTCTTTGCTCAAAATGTTGCAACGATGATGTTTTACACATCTTCAAGTCGCTTTCTGACATTCGCTTCCGGATGCGCCGTTTTGTGGGCGGTCTTATTTACGTGGCTCACCTTCGGCAGCGTCTTCTCCCCATCATCTTTGTTGTAGCGGTGTAGCGTGTTCCTTGGGTGAATAATGTAAACTCACTACACCGGTATGTTTTAGCGCTTTCATGGCGAGTTCACTGACAGATATATGTAAGAACTTTACACTACCGTATTTTTCGGAGTATAAGTCGCTCCGGAGTATAAGTCGTACCGGCCGAAAATGCATAATAAAGAAGGAAAAAAACATATAAGTCGCACTGGAGTATAAGTCGCATTTTTTGGGGAAATGTATTTCATAAAAGCCAACACCAAGAATAGACATTTGAAAGGCAATTTAAAATGTCTAAAGAATAGTGAACAACAGGATGAATAAGTGTACGTTATATGAGGCATATATAACCAACCGAGAAGGTGCCTGGTATGTTAACGTAACATATTAGGGTAAGAGTCATTCAAATAACTATAACATATAGAACATGCTATACGTTTACCAAACAATCTGTCACTCCTAATCGCTAAATCCCATGAAACCTTATACGTATAGTCTCTTACGTGAATGAGATCAATAATATTATTTGATTTTTTACGCTAATGTGTTAATAATTTCACACATAAGTCGCTCCTGAGTATAAGTCGCACCGCCGGCCAATCTATGAAAAAAACGGCGATTTATAGTCCGAAAAATACGGTACTTTATATTAGAAATGGCAACAGCGGAGGATGAATGTCCCATAACAAGAAGATAGAGTAAAATAAGAAGCTTATTGACTACTACAAGGTGATTTATGCAGATCCCAAATACAGATCAGCAGGTACCAGAAGGTAAGAAAAGTTGCTTTTGCATAATATTGCGAAACAAAACGCCAAATATGTCTAACCTTATACACACACCATAATGATACCCCTATATTGAAGCACATCAGACGGTGCAGCCTACACTTATCTCTTATGTTTGACTGCCATCTACTGGTCACACTTATCATTACACAATGTACCAAATAAAACAGCTTCAAGGTGGGTAAGCTCAACCCAACTTATTCTTTACATTAGGCGCACCGGGTTATAAGGCGCACTGTCGAGTTTTGAGGGGGAAAAAAGGAATTTTAAGTGCTGTATAATACGGTATTTTACAGTAGATTTTATCATACGTTAATTTTATTTCCTGATGAAGGCAGATATTCAGTGCAATGACATACATGTTATGTCTCTCGTCAGAGTCCACTCAACAAGACCAAAAAACTGATTGGTGATGCAGGCATCTCCTTCACAAATGCAGTAAGTTTTTTTTCTACCGTGTATTTTTGGAAGCGGCACCTTTCTAAGTTGAGTTGACTGCAGTTTGTGCCGTCCTCCAGTTTGTCGCCAGTCCGCTGTGCTGTCCCAGTCGAGCCAGCATCCTGACGGGCAAATATCCCCACAACCACCACGTGATCAACAACACCCTGGAGGGAAACTGCAGCAGCAAAGCTTGGCAGAAGAGCGAGGAGGCCAACACTTTCCCCGCTTTGCTGAACAACCTCGCTGGCTACCAGACCTTCTTTGCCGGGAAGTACCTCAACCAGGTGGGCAGCAGCTTTTTTATGAACAGAACATGCATGTTTTTATGATAGGGGAGAAAGTAGGGCTGGGCGATATATGGAATATACTCGATATATCGCGGGTTTGTCTCTGTGCAATGTAGAAAATGACTATATCGTGAGTATTCGAGTAAACGTTCTCACGCAGTTGCTTTTAGCTGCGGGCTTTTCTCACTCTTTCTTCTCACAGAGACATAAAACAAGCGCACCTTCTTACATACGTCGCATACTCATACGCCCTCGCCGAGCGGAGAGGTAGCGGCATGGTAAAGTTAGCAGTGGCAGGTGGTGCAAGCAGAGCTGTGCGAGTGGTGATATGAGAAAGAGAAAGTGCGAATCTGGTAACAAATGGAGGAAGGAGAATTAATTCCCAAGAAAAACTGTCCATAGTCTGGCGGTGGTTTGGCTTCAAGCGGGAAGATGTTGAACAGACAACCGTAATATGTCAAGTGCGTGCGTTACGGACAGCAAAGCCCTGTCTGTTTGTTATTTCACTTTACCTTTTTCTGTGTTGATTAAGCTGCGTTGAAGCAGCAAAAAAGGACATTATGTTAAACTTCCGTTATACTGACTTCGTCACGCACATACGTCATCATACCGCGACGTTTCAGCCGGATATTTCCCTGGAAATTTTAAATGTCACTTTATAAGTTAACCCGGCCGTATTGGCATGTGTTGCAATGTTAAGATTTCATCATTGATATATAAACTATCAGACTGCATGGTCGGTAGTAGTGGGTTTCAGTAGGCCTTTAAACATGCTTGTATTATCATTAAACACCTTTAACTTGTTAACAATATTAACTATATGTGTTAAACATGCTTGTATTATCATTAAACACCTTTAACTTGTTAACAATATTAACTATATGTGTTAAACATGCTTGCATTATCTTTAAACACCTTTAACTTGTTAACAATATTAACTATGTGTTAAACATGCTTGTATTATCTTTAAACACTTTTAACTTATTAACAATATTAACTATGTGTTAAACATGCTTGTATTATCATTAAACACCTTTAACTTGTTAACAATATTAACTATATGTGTTAAACATGCTTGTATTATCATTAAACACCTTTAACTTGTTAACAATATTAACTATGTGTTAAACATGCTTGCATTATCTTTAAACACCTTTAACTTGTTAACAATATTAACTATGTGTATTAAACATTCTTGTATTATCATTAAACACCTTTAATTTATTAACAATATTAACTATATGTGTTAAACGTGCTTGCATTGTCATTAAACACCTTTTAACTTGTTAACAAAAACATATATTTCATAAATAAGTAAATATAAATTATATATATGAATGAGGTAGATCCCCACGACTTGATCAATTGAAAAGTAGCTCGCCTGCAGAAAAAGGGTGAGCACCCCTGACCTACATGAACTCCATGGTGTTCAGGGATGAATAGTCCCTCCTATTGCTCTTGTACCATTTTTTCAGCTATAGTTACATTAGTCATTAGTAATGCAGCAGCCTAGTTTTGAATGGCAGGGTCCCTGCTATCACATGTTGATAAAAATATAACATTTACATAATAAAAATCAACTACAGGCTTCCCAAATGCTGTAATAAATTAAGCATGATGAGTTGACTTGAAACTGTTTAATGTTGCACTTTTTATATGTAGAAAAGTTTTGTCATTTTATTTAATCCGAGCAACAACTTGAGGCAGTTTAATGTTGATTAACATGGGCAGAATAATTATAGTGTTCCCAATGTTAAAAGGATAAAGACATTGTTTACAAATTTGGTAAATAAATAACCAAAAATGTATATTTTGTTGTTTTCTTACTGTACCGAAAATGAACTGAACGGTGACCTCTAAACCGAGGTACGTACCGAACCGAAATTTTAGTGTACCGTTACACCCCTAACATCACACTAATTTCAAGCTCAACACAAAACTTTTCTTCAATATTTTAGCATGTTTCGACCTACCTCGGCTTGCTTTTAGCGTGAAAGTTAGCACCCCCCTAAATGAATATGACTTGTGTTACAGTACGGCCACTCTGAAGCTGGCGGAGTGGAGCATGTTCCTCTCGGCTGGAACTACTGGGTCGGACTGGTAGGACCTTTTCCTTACGTTGTAGTGGAACGTCTTTAAAAGTCCTCGGTCCGGAACTTTGTGATCACAGCTCATGATAAATGTGAGCTTTATGCATGAATAATAACAACAACCAAAATGTGTTTTCCGTTGAAGGAAAAGAATTCCAAATACTACAACTACACTCTGTCAGTGAACGGGAAGACGGAGAAACACGGAGCGGACTACAACAAAGATTACCTGACGGATGTCTTGGTGAAGATTCTTCTTCTTCTTACATTCTAATCCTCTATGGCAGTGTTTTTCAACCTTTTTTGAGCCAAGGCACTTTTTTTGCGTTGAAAAAATGCGGAGGCACACCACCAGCAGAAATCATTAAAAAACTAAACTCAGTTGGCAGTAAAAAGTCGTTGTCGCAATTGTTGGATATGACTTTAAAGCATAACCAAGCATGCATCACTATAGCTCTTGTCTCAAAGTAGGTGTACTGTCACCACCTGTCACATCACACCCTGACTTATTTGGACTTTTTTGCTGTTTTCCTGTGTGTAATGTTTTACTTCTTGTCTTGCGCTCCTATTTTGGTGGCTTTTTCTCTTTTTTTGGTATTTTCCTGTAGCAGTTTCACGTCTTCCTTTGAGCGATATTTCCCACATTTACTTTGTTTTAGCAATCAAGAATATTTCAGTTGTTTTTATCCTTCTTTGTGGGGACATTGTTGATCGTCACGTCATGTTCGGCTGTACATTGTGGACGCCGTCTTTGCTCCACAGTAAGTCTTTGCTGTCGTCCAGCATTCTGTTTTTGTTTACTTTGTAGCCGTCTCAGTTTTAGTTTTGTTCTGCATAGCCTTCCCTAAGCTTTAATGCCTTTACTTAGAGGCACTCACCATTAGACACAATTTTACCTGCACACTGCCTCCCGCTGTTTCCGACATATACAAAGCAATTAGCTACCGGCTGCCACCTACTGATATGGATGAGTATTACACGGTTACTCTGCCGAGCTCTAGACAGCACCGACACTCAACTACAACACATCATTTGCAGACTATAATTACTGCTTTGCAAAAAATATTTTTAACCCAAATAGGTGAAATTAGACAATCTCTCACGGCACACCAGACTGTATCTCACGGCACACTAGTGTGCCGCGGCACAGTGGTTGAAAAACAGTGGTCTATGGTCCACAAAGACTCGTCTTCTCTCTCTCACAGGCCAACATGTCCCTCAACTTCCTCCAATACAAGTCCAGCTACAAGCCCTTCTTCATGATGGTGTCCACACCGGCGCCCCACTCGCCCTGGACGGCGGCCCCTCAGTACCAGGGCCGCTTCAACAACACCCGGGCGCCCAGAGACCCCAACTTCAACATCCACGGCAAGGTAGGACTTCTTGAAGAAATGGCTGAGGGTGCGTTTGTATGTTATGTTTACAAACACATGTCTGAGTTCTGTTCCCACGACGGTGCAAGTCGGAACTTGGACCTAAATTATACTTAAAGGGCCCCTCTAATGCGGACACTTATTTCATAGTTCTGGACATAAAAATTACGTCTACAAGTAAAATTTCCATAGACATCTTATAAGTAGACGCAGTGGCTTATAAGTGGCTGCTGTGACGTGAGAAATTGGGCCGCCATCTTGAAGTGGTGATGAGGAGCCGGCGAGCGGCCTAAACTGACAGTTGACAGGTAGAAAACAAAGATGCTAAACTGACAGTTGACAGGTAGAAAACAAAGATGCTAAACTGACAGTTGACAGGTAGAAAACAAAGATGCTAAACTGACAGTTGACAGGTAGAAAACAAAGATGCTAAACTGACAGTTGACGGGTAGAAAACAAAGATGCTAAACTGACAGTTGACGGGTAGAAAACAAAGATGCTAAACTGACAGTTGACGGGTAGAAAACAAAGATGCTAAACTGACAGTTGACAGGTAGAAAACAAAGATGCTAAACTGACAGTTGACAGGTAGAAAACAAAGATGCTAAACTGACAGTTGACAGGTAGAAAACAAAGATGCTAAACTGACAGTTGACAGGTAGAAAACAAAGATGCTAAACTGACAGTTGACGGGTAGAAAACAAAGATGCTAAACTGACAGTTGACGGGTAGAAAACAAAGATGCTAAACTGACAGTTGACAGGTAGAAAACAAAGATGCTAAACTGACAGTTGACAGGTAGAAAACAAAGATGCTAAACTGACAGTTGACAGGTAGAAAACAAAGATGCTAAACTGACAGTTGACAGGTAGAAAACAAAGATGCTAAACTGACAGTTGACGGGTAGAAAACAAAGATGCTAAACTGACAGTTGACGGGTAGAAAACAAAGATGCTAAACTGACAGTTGACGGGTAGAAAACAAAGATGCTAAACTGACAGTTGACAGGTAGAAAACAAAGATGCTAAACTGACAGTTGACAGGTAGAAAACAAAGATGCTAAACTGACAGTTGACAGGTAGAAAACAAAGATGCTAAACTGACAGTTGACAGGTAGAAAACAAAGATGCTAAACTGACAGTTGACGGGTAGAAAACAAAGATGCTAAACTGACAGTTGACGGGTAGAAAACAAAGATGCTAAACTGACAGTTGACGGGTAGAAAACAAAGATGCTAAACTGACAGTTGACAGGTAGAAAACAAAGATGCTAAACTGACAGTTGACAGGTAGAAAACAAAGATGCTAAACTGACAGTTGACAGGTAGAAAACAAAGATGCTAAACTGACAGTTGACAGGTAGAACACAAAGATGCTAAACTGACAGTTGACAGGAAGAAAACAAAGATGCTAAACTGACAGTTGACGGGTAGAAAACAAAGATGCTAAACTGACAGTTGACGGGTAGAAAACAAAGATGCTAAACTGACAGTTGACAGGTAGAAAACAAAGATGCTAAACTGACAGTTGACGGGTAGAAAACAAAGATGCTAAACTGACAGTTGACGGGTAGAAAACAAAGATGCTAAACTGACAGTTGACAGGTAGAAAACAAAGATGCTAAACTGACAGTTGACAGGTAGAAAACAAAGATGCTAAACTGACAGTTGACAGGTGGAAAACAAAGATGCTAAACTGACAGTTGACAGGTAGAAAACAAAGATGCTAAACTGACAGTTGACAGGTAGAAAACAAAGATGCTAAACTGACAGTTGACAGGTGGAAAACAAAGATGCTAAACTGACAGTTGACAGGTAGAAAACAAAGATGCAAAACTGACAGTTGACAGGTAGAAAACAAAGATGCAAAACTGACAGTTGACAGGTAGAAAACAAAGATGCTAAACTGACAGTTGACAGGTAGAACACAAAGATGCTAAACTGACAGTTGACAGGTAGAAAACAAAGATGCTAAACTGACAGTTGACAGGTAGAAAGCAAAGATGCTAAACTGACAGTTGACAGGTAGAAAACAAAGATGCTAAACTGACAGTTGACAGGTAGAAAACAAAGATGCTAAACTGACAGTTTACAGGTAGAAAACAAAGATGCTAAACTGACAGTTGACAGGTAGAAAACAAAGATGCTAAACTGACAGTTGACAGGTAGAAAACAAAGATGCTAAACTGACAGTTGACAGGTAGAAAACAAAGATGCTAAACTGACAGTTGACGGGTAGAAAACAAAGATGCTAAACTGACAGTTGACGGGTAGAAAACAAAGATGCTAAACTGACAGTTGACAGGTAGAAAACAAAGATGCTAAACTGACAGTTGACGGGTAGAAAACAAAGATGCTAAACTGACAGTTGACAGGTAGAAAACAAAGATGCTAAACTGACAGTTGACGGGTAGAAAACAAAGATGCTAAACTGACAGTTGACGGGTAGAAAACAAAGATGCTAAACTGACAGTTGACGGGTAGAAAACAAAGATGCTAAACTGACAGTTGACAGGTAGAAAACAAAGATGCTAAACTGACAGTTGACGGGTAGAAAACAAAGATGCTAAACTGACAGTTGACAGGTAGAAAACAAAGATGCTAAACTGACAGTTGACAGGTAGAACACAAAGATGCTAAACTGACAGTTGACAGGTAGAAAACAAAGATGCTAAACTGACAGTTGACAGGTAGAAAACAAAGATGCTAAACTGACAGTTGACAGGTAGAAAACAAAGATGCTAAACTGACAGTTGACAGGTAGAAAACAAAGATGCTAAACTGACAGTTGACAGGTAGAAAACAAAGATGCTAAACTGACAGTTGACGGGTAGAAAACAAAGATGCTAAACTGACAGTTGACGGGTAGAAAACAAAGATGCTAAACTGACAGTTGACGGGTAGAAAACAAAGATGCTAAACTGACAGTTGACGGGTAGAAAACAAAGATGCTAAACTGACAGTTGACGGGTAGAAAACAAAGATGCTAAACTGACAGTTGACGGGTAGAAAACAAAGATGCTAAACTGACAGTTGACAGGTAGAAAACAAAGATGCTAAACTGACAGTTGACAGGTAGAAAACAAAGATGCTAAACTGACAGTTGACAGGTAGAACACAAAGATGCTAAACTGACAGTTGACAGGAAGAAAACAAAGATGCTAAACTGACAGTTGACGGGTAGAAAACAAAGATGCTAAACTGACAGTTGACGGGTAGAAAACAAAGATGCTAAACTGACAGTTGACAGGTAGAAAACAAAGATGCTAAACTGACAGTTGACGGGTAGAAAACAAAGATGCTAAACTGACAGTTGACAGGTAGAAAACAAAGATGCTAAACTGACAGTTGACAGGTAGAAAACAAAGATGCTAAACTGACAGTTGACAGGTAGAAAACAAAGATGCTAAACTGACAGTTGACAGGTGGAAAACAAAGATGCTAAACTGACAGTTGACAGGTAGAAAACAAAGATGCTAAACTGACAGTTGACAGGTAGAAAACAAAGATGCTAAACTGACAGTTGACAGGTGGAAAACAAAGATGCTAAACTGACAGTTGACAGGTAGAAAACAAAGATGCAAAACTGACAGTTGACAGGTAGAAAACAAAGATGCAAAACTGACAGTTGACAGGTAGAAAACAAAGATGCTAAACTGACAGTTGACAGGTAGAACACAAAGATGCTAAACTGACAGTTGACAGGTAGAAAACAAAGATGCTAAACTGACAGTTGACAGGTAGAAAGCAAAGATGCTAAACTGACAGTTGACAGGTAGAAAACAAAGATGCTAAACTGACAGTTGACAGGTAGAAAACAAAGATGCTAAACTGACAGTTGACAGGTAGAAAACAAAGATGCTAAACTGACAGTTGACAGGTAGAAAACAAAGATGCTAAACTGACAGTTGACAGGTAGAAAACAAAGATGCTAAACTGACAGTTGACAGGTAGAAAACAAAGATGCTAAACTGACAGTTGACAGGTAGAAAACAAAGATGCTAAACTGACAGTTGACAGGTAGAAAACAAAGATGCTAAACTGACAGTTGACAGGTAGAAAACAAAGATGCTAAACTGACAGTTGACGGGTAGAAAACAAAGATGCTAAACTGACAGTTGACAGGTAGAAAACAAAGATGCTAAACTGACAGTTGACGGGTAGAAAACAAAGATGCTAAACTGACAGTTGACAGGTAGAAAACAAAGATGCTAAACTGACAGTTGACGGGTAGAAAACAAAGATGCTAAACTGACAGTTGACAGGTAGAAAACAAAGATGCTAAACTGACAGTTGACAGGTAGAAAGCAAAGATGCTAAACTGACAGTTGACAGGTAGAAAACAAAGATGCTAAACTGACAGTTGACAGGTAGAAAACAAAGATGCTAAACTGACAGTTGACAGGTAGAAAACAAAGATGCTAAACTGACAGTTGACAGGTAGAAAACAAAGATGCTAAACTGACAGTTGACAGGTAGAAAACAAAGATGCTAAACTGACAGTTGACAGGTAGAAAACAAAGATGGTGTTCAGCGTTTTCCTGCTCAAATGAGCGGACTGTTGAAAATAAGACTTGGGGGATTACTTTCCACAAGTAAGATTTAACATTAACGTACTATTGGTTGTATTTTGTGGAAATAATATCACCACAGAGTTGAGAAGGAGCAAAGATCTTCAATAGTACTGAAATCGTAGCCGCTAGAAAACAAGAGTATGACCATAATAGAATTACTGGTCAATGAAATTAATTACATTTAAAAATGTCATACTTGAATAACATAAAGTTGAAATAAATGATGAAGATAAAGATTGTAAAAGCCAACAGGGGTAAAAGTTAGGACCACAGTCCAGATTGTGGGGCGGGGGGTAATATATGTTAGCTAGCTAGCTATCCATCAATCCATCCATTTTCTACCACTTGTCCCTTTCGGGGGTGCTGGAGCCTATCTCAGCTGCATTCTAGACAATCAGATATTCAAATACTAACATTGTTGGGCAAGACAGAATTTGGTTTTATTCTGAATCCAGTGAAACAGATTGGTGGTTTTAGCTGATATAAAGACTTTCAGGTGTTTATATATGTTTATGTTGAAGTATTTGGCAGACGCTTTTATCCAAAGCGACATACATAAAAAATACATCTAAAACAATCACTGTAAACATGATCATTTAAGGGAAGAATGTAATACAAAATATCAATACTAAGTGTCAAGACAGAATAAAGTTTCTGCTGCTGCAGCAACAGAGATACAGTCTATAAGATATATAGATATCTAATGTATTGTTTATGTAGGATATACGCATGTATAAATAACCTTATCATATTATTTTTTCAATTTAAAAATAGCTGACCATTTTTTTCCCCCTTCTCTGGGATTATATTCCCAGTTTTGATCTCGGACGTCTGCTCACTTATAGCATATAAGAATATTCTATTACTGTTAAGCAAACTATGAATAATAAAACATGTGTCATTTATCATAGCTACACATATGACAAAAAAGTGCGTAAAAATCAGTGGTATTCAGTGAGGTAAGATGATTTAAATGTTCATTGCTCCTGCCAAATGAATTGCACTGAGTGGAGCGGATCACCACTCCAAGATGGCGGCCCCGCGTCCCGTCAGCGCCAGTAGGCAGTAGCGCTCCATGCTGCGTACCCTTAGAACATGTCTATGAAAATGTCCCCTCAAAAAGAAACAATAGTGATCTAAGTGAGTTTCAGCACATTTTGGAATGCTCACTTTTGTCACTTACAGAACACCGGAGGCAATTTCATATATTGTAGTACGTTTCGGCAGCACACTTATCTCAAATCATGGTATTATCACACAGAATTTGAAGGACTGATGAAATATGTCTGCCAGATGCATTGTTGCAGGTTTTATCGAAACTACCGTATTTTTCGGACTATAAGTCGCAGTTTTTTTCATAGTTTGGCCGGGGGTGCGACTTATGTGTGAAATGATTAACACATTAGCGTAAAATATCAAATAATATTATTTAGCTCATTCACGTAAGAGACTAGACGTATATGATTTCATGGGATTTAGCGATTAGGAGTGACAGATTGTTTGGTAAACGTATAGCATGTTCTATATGTTATAGTTATTTGAATGACTCTCACCATAATATGTTACGTTAACATACCAGGCACGTTCTCAGTTGGTTATTTATGCCTCATATAACGTACACTTATTCAGCCTGTTGTTCACTATTCTTTAGACATTTTAAATTGCCTTTCAAATGTCTATTCTTGCTGTTGGCTTTTATCAAATACATTTCCCCCAAAAATGCGACTTATACTCCAGTGCGACTTATATATGTTTTTTTCCTTCTTTATTATGCATTTTCGGCTGGTGCGACTTACACTCCGGAGCAACTTATACTCCGAAAAATATGGTACATGTCTTTAAATCTCTGGATTGATGAAGTAATGTGCTGATCATTCTTACTGGGGACTCTGGGGAAAAAGAGTTAATATGGTTCATGGGGACCAAATTTAAATAATTGTGCATAATTCGCACAAATTTGTACGTGACTACTGAGGACCATTAAATTAAAAAAAAAAAGTAAAGTAAATGTGACATGATGGTCAGAATACAGCACTACAGATGTCCTCTTATAGGAAGTTTCACCACTTAAATGTTCAAGCAAATCCTGCATCTTCTGTGACATGACTGAAAACTGCTATTTAGCAGTAATGAAGTTGTCTGCAACTCCAACTAGCATATATAGAAGGATATAGAATGGATCTGACTATCATTTAAAAAGGTTTCGCTTTAGGGCAGGGGTGTCCAAAGTGTGGCCCGAGGGCCATTTGCGGCCCGCAGCTAATGTTTTACCGGCCCGGGGCACATCATTCTAAAAATACTAAAACTTTTTTTTTTTAAACATTAAAAAGTGGAAAAAAAAGAGCAAATAGGTGAAATGCAACGAGAAAATGTTGAATTGTTGACTTTTATAACACCTTTTTTTTTTACAATTGCTCAAAAAATAATAATGAATCAAAATCAATGTTGCTATGAATTATTGACTAATTTAAGGACAAAAAGGACACAAATACAACAAACAAAAAAACATGAAAAATATGAAAATTATTTAAAAAAAATACTTACTAATTATATACTAATACTAATTACTATATTGATTGTTATTATAGATATACTAAACGAATTATACTATATATTATCTGAAGCTGATATAGAGATTTAAGTGTTGAATGTAAAAAAAAAAAAAAAAACCTTGACCTTTTTATGAGTGGGGCACTTTTGGATCCCCAAGAATTTTAGTGGAATTAAAAAAACACCTGTTTTTGCTAAAAAATAATAATAATAAATTCAAATCAATTTTGCTATGAAATATTGACCTATTTAGGGATCCAATTACTTCACATCAAATATTCCACTTTTTTGGGAAAAATATTGTATATTTTGTATATTTGCCCCAAAAAATAGGGTTTTGACAAAAAGTTCATAAAATGTAAAAAAAAAAAAAAAATTTTTTTAAAAAACTATTTTATATATATATATATTTATTTTACCTGAAGTTGAATTATAGATTCAAGCGTTTAATAAAAAAAAAATATATGACTTATTTTTAACCTTTTAAGACTGAAAACCTTTTGGGTCCCTAGGACCTAATTGAGGGAGCCCCAAAGGTTAAAAAAAAAAAGTGTGTGTGTATATATATATATATATATATATATATTTTTTTTTAAATTCACCTGAAGTGGAATTAGAGATTTAAGCATTTAATAAAAATTTAAAAAATACCTTTTAAAAAAAAAAAAAAAAAAGTGTGTGTATATATATATATATATATATATATATATATATATATATATATATATATATTTTTTTTTTTAATTCACCTGAAGTGGAATTAGAGATTTAAGCATTTAATACAAATTTAAAAAATACCTTTTTTTTTTAACCTTTTTTAAGACTGAAACCCTTCTGGGTCCCTGGGACCTAACTTAAGGGAGCCCCAAAGGTTAAAAAAAAAAAGTGTATTGTCTTGGTTTTGAGACTGAAAAAATATCAAAATGGCCACCGCGTGCTTTGATTTTTTTAGTGTGCGGCCCTCAGTGGAAAAAGTTTGGACACCCCTGCTTTAGGGGACCTGTTTTTGTCCTCATACCGTCAGAGGTCCCCTAAAGGTGACTGTGTAAACAGAGCGATTGCCCCATTAAGTAAGCATTGCCAGAACACACACACACACACACACACACACACACACACACGTACGTACGTGATAAGAGGAGGACTAACATGTGTGGCAGGACAAGCACTGGCTGATCCGGCAGGCCAAGACTCCCATGACTAACTCCTCCATCAACTTCCTGGACGATGCCTTCAGGAGACGGTCAGTTCCTCCCTCTCTCCCATCAATGTCAGCGTGTCCTTCTCCGTGTTGACCCTGATGTGTCCTTGGCAAGATGGCAGACTCTGCTGTCTGTGGATGACCTGGTGGAGAAGGTGGTGAAGGGGTTAGAGGTCAGTGGAGAACTGGACAACACCTACATCTTCTTCACCTCAGACAATGGCTACCACACAGGTACGTCATGCTCAAATATAAATGTTCATTATGAAGACTAAATGCAATGTTTTTTATCTGAGTATTTGTGGTGTTATTTCAACTATACAGTCCTTGAACGCTGGTGTTACCTTCTAAACAATACCCACTTTCAGTGTAGTAGAAGTAGATTTTTTTGCCCCGTTTTTTTATGTTTTCTTTCATGATACAAAAGCAGTGAAGTTGTCACGTTGTGTAAATGGTAAATAAAAAGAGAATACAATGATTTGCAAATCCTTTTCAACTTATATTCAATGGAATAGACTGCAAAGACAAGATATTTCATGTTCACACTGAGAAACTTCTTTTTTTTTTTTGCAAATAATCATTAACTTAGAATTTAATGGCAGCAACACATTGCAAAAAAGTTGTCACAGGCGCATTTTTACCACTGTGTTACATGGCCTTTCCTTTTAACAACACTCAGTGAACGTTTATGAACTGAGGAGACACATTTTTGAAGTGGAATTCTTTCCCATTCTTGCTTGATGTACAGCTTAAATTGTTCAACAGTCCGGGGGTCTCCCTTCTCATATTTTAGGCTTCATAATGCACCACACATTTTCAATGGGAGACAGGTCTGGACTACAGGCAGGCCAGTCTAGTACCGGCACTCTTTTACTATGAAGCCACGCTGTTGTAACACGTGGCTTGGCATTGTCTCGCTGAAATAAGCAGGGGCGTCCATGGTAACGTTGCTTGGATGGCAACATATGTTGCTCCAAAAGCTGTATGTACCTTTCAGCATTAATGGTGCCTTCACAGATGTGTAAGTTACCCATGTCTTGGGCACTAATACACCCCAATACCGTCACACATGCTGGCTTTTGAACTATAACAGTCCAGATGGTTCTTTTCCTCTTTGTTCCGGAGGACAGGACGTCCACAGTTTCCAAAAACAATTTGAAATGTGGACTCGTCAGACCACAGAACACTTTTTCACTTAGATGAGCTCGGGCCCAGCAAAGCGTTTCTGGGTGTTGTTGATAAATGGCTTTGGCTTTGCATAGTAGAGTTTTAACTTGCACTTACAGATGTAGCAACCAGCTGTAGTTACTGACAGTGGTTTTCTGAAGTGTTCCTGAGCCCATGTGGTGATATCCTTTACACACCGATGTCGCTTTTTGATGCAGAACCGCCTGAGGGATCGAAGGTCACAGGCATTCAATGATTCAGTGATTTCTCTAGATTCTCTGAACCTTTTGATGATATTACAGAGCGTAGATGGTGAAATCCCTAAATTCCTTGCAATAGCTGGTTGAGAAATGTTGTTCTTAAACAATTTGCTCAGGCATTTGTTGACAAAGTGGTGACCCTCGCCCCCGTCCTTGTTTGTGAACGACTGAGCATTTCATGGAAGCTGCTTTTATACCCAATCATGGCACCCACCTGTTCCCAATTAGCCTGTTCACCTGTGGGATGTTCCAAATAAGTGTTTGATGAGCATTATTTATTTATTTATCATTCCTCAACTTTCTCAGTCTTTTTGTGCCAGCTTTTTTGAAACATGTTGCAGGCATCAAATTCCAAATGAGCTAATATTTGCAAAAAATAACAAAGTTTCTCAGTGTGAACGTTAAATATCTTGTCTTTGCAGTCTATTCAATTGAATATAAGTTGAAAAGGATTTGCAAATCATTGTACTCTCTTTTCATTTACCATTTACACAACGTGACAACTTCACTGGTTACGGGGTTTGGGTGTTTTAAGTCTGTAACCACACACTTTATAAACTTTTCTCAGACAGGCATTAACATTTTCTCACAATTCTCTCGTTCAACCACTCTCAAAGTTGTGGATTTAAAAAAAAAAAGTACAGTACACTACTGTCTTAAAGAATGAAACCAAAGATCAAAACCTGTTTTTTAGGGCTCTAGGATTGGTTGACCTATACATAAGCCCGCAGCATTTCCACACATAACCAGAGTCACAAGGTCTTTTGGGGCCTTAAATCTTGCCCTGTTGACTTGGTCCTGCATTATCAAGGTGCGAGAGGGCATTCCTTTCAAAATAAGTCTGTCTCATCCATATTAAAACCTTGTTTGGGATTCTATCCCCCACCACAGTATACAATCTGTAGTGTACAGGACACATGGCTCAAACAAGATTGATCGACAATGGTCTACAGTCCTTTAACCTGCTCAGTGGCCTAGTGGTTAGAGTGTCCGCCCTGAGATCGGTAGGTCGTGAGTTCAAACCCCGGCCGAGTCATACCAAAGACTACAAAAATGGGCCCCGGGGCCCTCAATTGTGGACAAGTTAGGTCCTGAGGACAAAGATGTTAAGAACTTCTGCTAATAATATTCTCCTCCATGACAGCAAATGAACTGCATTTCTTAGTATATTAAGTATCATCAAGTATTACTATCACTGGAGGACAACGTTGTGTACTATTACCAACTAGATGTATGTAATAAAAGGAAATAGGGAACTACTTGAAATTTTCTGTTGATACTTTAAATGATCAATAGCACTCATGAATGCATTGAAAAATGTGCAGTTCAATGATAATTTATATAGCCCTAAATTAAAACATGTATTGGTATCGACCGATATCGCTCATGGATGATTGGTATCTTAACATAAAACCCTGATGGGATCATCCCTACTTTCAACTCTTTGTTCAGTGTTACTTTACAGCTTTTTGTCTGTTATCCACCACCTTTGTCTCTGTGGGTGGAGGCGGTCCACTAGCATGAACACACAGAGAAGTTGAAGCTTGTGACATAAATGTCAAGTAACAGTAGAAAAAAAGCTTTAAAGTGATGAGTTATTTTGCTGTAAATAAGAGACCAGCAACATGATAGAGAAGGTAAGATGCTAACAAAGATGGTGTGATGCAGGTCAGTTCTCCCTCCCTGGGGACATGATAGAGAAGGTAAGATGCTAACAAAGATGGTGTGATGCAGGTCAGTTCTCCCTCCCTGTGGACATGATAGAGAAGGTAAGATGCTAACAAAGATGGTGTGATGCAGGTCAGTTCTCCCTCCCTGTGGACATGATAGAGAAGGTAAGATGCTAACAAAGATGGTGTGATGCAGGTCAGTTCTCCCTCCCTGTGGACATGATAGAGAAGGTAAGATGCTAACAAAGATGGTGTGATGCAGGTCAGTTCTCCCTCCCTGTGGACATGATAGAGAAGGTAAGATGCTAACAAAGATGGTGTGATGCAGGTCAGTTCTCCCTCCCTGGGGACATGATAGAGAAGGTAAGATGCTAACAAAGATGGTGTGATGCAGGTCAGTTCTCCCTCCCTGTGGACATGATAGAGAAGGTAAGACGCTAACAAAGATGGTGTGATGCAGGTCAGTTCTCCCTCCCTGTGGACATGATAGAGAAGGTAAGATGCTAACAAAGATGGTGTGATGCAGGTCAGTTCTCCCTCCCTGTGGACATGATAGAGAAGGTAAGATGCTAACAAAGATGGTGTGATGCAGGTCAGTTCTCCCTCCCTGTGGACATGATAGAGAAGGTAAGATGCTAACAAAGATGGTGTGATGCAGGTCAGTTCTCCCTCCCTGTGGACATGATAGAGAAGGTAAGATGCTAACAAAGATGGTGTGATGCAGGTCAGTTCTCCCTCCCTGTGGACAAGAGGCAGCTGTATGAGTTTGACATCCGTGTGCCTCTGATGGTGAGAGGACCAAACATCAAGGCCAAGCAGACCAGTCAGGTGACAACTTTTACTTTTACTTTCACTTTCACTCTCCTTCTTCTGCACCGTCTTCCTCCTGCAACGTGTCCTTGTGTGCAGTTCCTGGTGGCCAACGTGGACCTGGGTCCTACCATCCTGGACATCGCAGGACTCAACGTCAGCAAGACTCAGATGGATGGTTTGTCCTTCCTGCCTGTCATGGTGAGCATGCACACACACACAAACACACAACGTCCTGATGTCTCACTTGTGTACTTATTACTTACACTCTGTCTGTGTGTACTTACACTCTGTTTTTGTGTACTTATACTTTGTCTGTGTGTACTTACACTCTGTTTTTGTGTACTTATATTTTGTCTGTGTGTACTTACTGTTTTTGTGTACTTACACTCTGTCTTTGTGTACTTGTACTGTGTCTACTTACACTCTGTGTACTCACGCTCTTGTCTTTGTGTACTTACACTCTGTCTTTGTGTACTTGTACTGTGTCTACTTACACTCTGTGTGTACTCACACTCTTGTCTTTGTGTACTTACACTCTGTCTTTGTGTACTTGTACTGTGTCTACTTACACTCTGTGTGTACTCACACTCTTGTCTTTGTGTACTTACACTCTGTCTTTGTGCACTTGTACTGTGTCTACTTACACTCTGTGTACTCACACTCTTGTCTTTGTGTACTTACTGTCTTTGTGTACTTCCACTGTCTTTGTGTATTTACTCTGTTTTTGTGTACTTACACTCTGTCTTTGTGTACTTGTATTGTGTCTACTTACACTCTGTGTGTACTTACACTTTGTCTGTGTGTACTTACACTTTGTCTGTGTGTACTTACACTCAGTCTTTGTGTACTTACACTCAGTCTTTGTGTACTTACTCTGTCTTTGTGTACTTACACTCTGTCTTTGTGTACTTACTCTCTTTGTATACTTACTCTGTCTTTGTGTACTTACACTCTGTCTTTGTGTACTTACTCTGTCTTTGTGTACTTACTCTGTCTTTGTATACTTACTCTGTCTTTGTATACTTACTGTCTTTGTGTACTTACACTCTGTCTTTGTGTACTTACACTCTGTCTTTGTGTACTTACTCTGTCTTTGTCTTTGTGTACTTACTCTGTCTTTGTATACTTACTCTGTCTTTGTATACTTACACTGTCTTTGTGTACTTCCACTCTGTCTTTGTGTACTTGTACTGTGTCTACTTACACTCTGTGTACTCACACTCTTGTCTTTGTGTACTTACTGTCTTTGTGTACTTCCACTGTCTTTGTGTATTTACTGTTTTTGTGTACTTACACTCTGTCTTTGTGTACTTGTACTGTGTCTACTTACCCTCTGTGTGTACTCACACTCTTGTCTTTGTGTACTTACACTTTGTCTGTGTGTACTTACACTTTGTCTGTGTGTACTTACACTCAGTCTTTGTGTACTTACACTCAGTCTTTGTGTACTTACTCTGTCTTTGTGTACTTACACTGTGTCTTTGTGTACTTACACTCTGTCTTTGTGTACTTACTCTGTCTTTGTATACTTACTCTGTCTTTGTGTACTTACTCTGTCTTTGTGTACTTACTCTGTCTTTGTATACTTACTCTGTCTTTGTATACTTACTGTCTTTGTGTACTTACACTCTGTCTTTGTGTACTTACACTCTGTCTTTGTGTACTTACTCTGTCTTTGTGTACTTGTACTGTGTCTACTTACACTCTGTGTGTACTCACGCTCTTGTCTTTGTGTACTTACACTCTGTCTTTGTGTACTTGTACTGTGTCTACTTACACTCTGTGTGTACTCACACTCTTGTCTTTGTGTACTTACACTCTGTCTTTGTGTACTTGTACTGTGTCTACTTACACTCTGTGTGTACTCACACTCTTGTCTTTGTGTACTTACACTCTGTCTTTGTGCACTTGTACTGTGTCTACTTACACTCTGTGTACTCACACTCTTGTCTTTGTGTACTTACTGTCTTTGTGTACTTCCACTGTCTTTGTGTATTTACTCTGTTTTTGTGTACTTACACTCTGTCTTTGTGTACTTGTACTGTGTCTACTTACACTCTGTGTGTACTCACACTCTTGTCTTTGTGTACTTACACTTTGTCTGTGTGTACTTACACTTTGTCTGTGTGTACTTACACTCAGTCTTTGTGTACTTACACTCAGTCTTTGTGTACTTACTCTGTCTTTGTGTACTTACACTCTCTTTGTGTACTTACACTCTGTCTTTGTGTACTTACTCTGTCTTTGTATACTTACTCTGTCTTTGTGTACTTACACTCTGTCTTTGTGTACTTACTCTGTCTTTGTGTACTTACTCTGTCTTTGTATACTTACTCTGTCTTTGTATACTTACGCTGTCTTTGTATACTTACTGTCTTTGTGTACTTACACTCTGTCTTTGTGTACTTACTCTGTCTTTGTGTACTTACTCTGTCTTTGTATACTTACTCTGTCTTTGTATACTTACTCTGTCTTTGTATACTTACACTGTCTTTGTGTACTTCCACTCTGTCTTTGTGTACTTGTACTGTGTCTACTTACACTCTGTGTACTCACACTCTTGTCTTTGTGTACTTACTGTCTTTGTGTACTTCCACTGTCATTGTGTATTTACTGTTTTTGTGTACTTACACTCTGTCTTTGTGTACTTGTACTGTGTCTACTTACACTCTGTGTGTACTCACACTCTTGTCTTTGTGTACTTACACTTTGTCTGTGTGTACTTACACTTTGTCTGTGTGTACTTACACTTTGTCTGTGTGCACTTACACTCAGTCTTTGTGTACTTACACTCTGTCTTTGTGTACTTACTCTGTCTTTGTGTACTTACTGTCTTTGTGTACTTACACTCTGTCTTTGTGTACTTACACTCTGTCTTTGTGTACTTACTCTGTCTTTGTGTACTTACTCTGTCTTTGTGTACTTACACTGTCTTTGTGTACTTACACTCTGTCTTTGTGTACTTGTACTGTGTCTACTTACACTCTGTGTGTACTCACTCTTGTCTTTGTGTACTTACACTCCGTCTTTGTGTACTCACACTCTTGTCTTTGTGTACTCTGTCTGTGTGTACTTACTGTCTGTGTGTACTTACACTGTCTTTGTGTACTTACACTCTGTCTGTGTGTACTTACTTTGTCTTTGTGTACTTGTACTTTGTCAGTGTCTACCTACACACTGTGTACTCACTCTGTCTGTGTGTACTCACTCTGTCTGCGTGTACTCACTCTGTCTGCGTGTACTTTCTCTGTCTGTGTGTACTTACACTTAGTCTGTGTGTACTTACCTTTTCTTTGTGTACTTATACTTTGTCTGTGTCTACTTACACTCTGTCTACTGTGTACTTACTGTCTGTGTTTGTGTACTTATACTTAGTCTTTGTGAACTTACTCTTAATTTGTGTATACTTACACATGTTAGTTTGTGTGCACTTACCAGAAAATAAATTTTTTCTCTTCAGTGTTTTGCTGTACTTTGCATGAAGTGCACCAATTGAGTGTACTTATGGAAGTATTGAATTTTGTGTTTTTAGGAGGGGAAAATGAACGTGAGCGCTTGGAGGTCAGACCTGCTGGTGGAGTACGAAGGAGAAGGGAAGAACATTTCGGACCCCGCCTGCCCCCTGCTGGGACCTGGTGTGTCGGTGAGACCATCTTCTTGTTCCAACAGTGAACCAGTGATCAAAGTCTTGTTGTTCCAACAATGAACCAGTGATCAAAGTCTTGTTGTTCCAACAGTGAACCAGTGATCAAAGT
>NC_084742.1:64773236-64823236 GCF_033978785.1 Entelurus aequoreus | reverse complement strand
CCCAATAACATTGCATCTAATAGACAATGTCTCATTAGCACCCCTGCTTGTGACATCTATCAAAATGAGGGTGGTTCCAAAAAGGAGGGATTTTTCAAATTGACTGTGTGTCGCTTTTAAAAGTGCTCCCCCTCTGGTCAACATATGAAATAACAAGTGTGTGTAAGAAATTGAAATGCTCCCCCTTTGGCCAAAATTAATTTAAAAAAAAAATAAATAAATATATATATATATATATATATATATATATATATATATATATATATATATATATATATATATTAGGGCTGCAACTAACGATTAATTTTATAATCGATTAATCTGTCGATTATTACTTCGATTAATAATCGGATAAAAGAGACAAACTACATTTCTATCCTTTCCAGTATTTTATTGAAAAAAACAGCATACTGGCACCATACTTATTTTGATTATTGTTTCTCAGCTGTTTGTACATGTTGCAGTTTATAAATAAAGGTTTATTTATTAAAAATAAAAAAAAATAAAAAATATTTTTTTTTTTTTTTTTTTTTAAAGCCTCTGCGCATGCGCATAGCATAGATCCAACGAATCGATGACTAAATTAATCGGCAACTATTTTTATAATCGATTTTAATCGATTTAATCGATTAGTTGTTGCAGCCCTAATATATATATGTATATAGAGACATACAGTAATAACGAAGTAAATAATGAAGATTAAAAAACAATTACAAAAACTTTTTTTTTTTTTAACTAAAAGCAGTCTTTTTCTCACAATGTGTCGACTTTTTTCTTTTAAAATTGGGAATAATTTCTCATATTCTTTCTGTTTCTGTAATATTGCAATATTTTCTCGTAAAATTATTACTATTTTATGTAAAATTATTACTTTTTAATGCAAAATGGTGACATTTGTCATGTAAAAGTTTGACTTATCACAATATTGCCAATTTTTTTGTTTTTGTAAAATGGTGACATTTTTGGAGTAAAATTATGACTTTTTTCATAATTTTGCAGAGTAATATTCCGATTATTATAATATTGCGAACATTTTTTAAGTTTTTCTTATTAAATTGTGACTTTTGGCAAGTAAAATTGCGACTCTTTTCATAAAATTGCCAAAATTTTAAGCTTTTCTTGTAAAATGCGACTGTTATTGAGTTAAATTCCAACTTTTATTATAATATTGCACAAATGTTCAGTTTTTCTTGTAAAATTTTAACTTGCAATGAGTAAAATTACGATTTTTATTATAATACTGCCAAAATTCTAAGTTTTTCTTGTGAAATTGTGAACTTTTTCTTGTGAAATTCCAACTCATTTTTCGCAATAAGCTTTTTTATATTTGCATAGTATGTATTTATTATTAATGTTGTAAATACAAATCTTTATATATCTAGAAAGGGTGGTCCTAAAGAGGTAGGCATTTTTCTATGGTCTCAAGAAGGTAACAAATACAAAAATGCGTGTGTGTGTGCATGTGTGTGTTCTTGTATTTCTCCCCTTCTTGAGACATGAAGAAGGAAAAGTATCTTCCATATGAGGAGGTGTGAACAAGTGATGACATAAATCATGGTCCCAATAACATTGCATCTAATAGACAATGTCTCATTTGCACCCCTGCTGGTGACATCTATCAAAATGAGGGTGGTCCCAAAAAAGAGGGATTTTTACATTGACTGTGTGTCGCTTTTAAAAGTGCTCCCCCTCTGGTCAACATATGCAATAACAAGTGTGTGTAAGAAATTTAAATTTGCCCCCAATGACCAAAATTAATTAAAAAATAATAAAAATGTATATAGAGACATACTGTAATAACTTGAAGTAAATAATGAATATCAAAAAACAATTACAAACAATAAATTTAAAAAAAAAAAACTTTTTTATATTTGCATAGTATGTATATATTATTAATGTTGTTAATACAAATCTTTATATATCTACAAAAGGTGGTCCTAGAGAGGTAGGCATTTTTCACAGGTTTCAAGAAGGTAAGAAATACAAGAATGTGTGTGTGTTACCGCAGGATGCGGCCGATGCTGGTCTCGGCCAGGAGCAGGAAGTTCTCGTCGGGCGAGAGCGCGATGCCGTTGGGCATGTAGAGAGAATCCAGCAGGACGGTCACTTCTCTAGTGTGAGGATCGTAGGAGAGAAGACGGCCGAGGTTGTTCAGCTCGATCACCTGGGAAGAATACATGACATTGTGAGCCACCAGGGGGCAGCACTTCCTTGTTTCTGATGCCATTAAGGAAGAAAGGTCACCTCCAGCTTGACATGTCTCCTCCCCCAGCGACTGGAAGAGTCGGTGAAATAAACCATCCCCGTCTGGGAGGAGACGTCCAGGCCGTTTAGGAAGGCGAAAGGCACGCCAGCAGCGCCTAAAAACAAACAAAACCCTCTTTTTCACCAACATTTCCAGGATATTTGACAACTTTTTTTACTGAGATAAAAAAAAAAAAAGTGACACCCACCCTCTGAGTTGGACACCAACACCGTCTTCTCTCCGGTGTGCGGGTCGACGCTGTGCAGTCCCAAGTAGGAGTCGGCCACAATGAGGTTACCATGGCGATCCAAACGCACGCCGTGAGGACGACCACACACCGGCTCGTAGGCCATGCTGCTCCCTGATAGCACACATATTAACTTACACTTAGTTTGTGTGTACTTACACTTAGTTTGTGTGTACTTACACTTAGTCCTTACGTACATACACTCTGTCTTTGTGTACTTACTCACTGTGTTTGTGTACTTATACTTTGTCTTTGTGTACTGACACTGTATTTTTGTACTTATACTTAGTCTTTGTGTACTTACTTAGGTTGTGTGTACTTACACTTAGTCCTTACGTACATACACTCTGTCTTTGTGTACTTACTCACTGTGTTTGTGTACTTATACTTTGTCTTTGTGTACTGACACTGTATTTTTGTACTTATACTTAGTCTTTGTGTACTTACACTTAGGTTGTGTGTACTTACACTTAGTCCTTACGTACATACACTCTGTCTTTGTGTACTTACTAACTGTGTTTGTGTACTTATACTTTGTCTTTGTGTACTGACACTGTATTTTTGTGCTTATACTTAGTCTTTGTATTTACTCTTATTTTGTGTGTACTTACACTTAGTCCTTACGTACTTACACTTCGTCCGTACGTACCTACACTTTGTCAGTACGTATTTACACTTCGTCCATACGTACTTACACTCTGTCTTTGTGTACTTACACTGTATTTTTGTACTTACTCTTAGTTTGTGTGGACTTACACTTAGTCCTTACGTACTTACACTTCATCCGTACGTACTTACACTTTGTCTGTACCTATTTACACTTCGTCCATACGTACTTACACTTCGTCCGTACGTACTTACACTTCGTCCGTACGTACTTACACTTTGTCCGTACGTACTTACACTCTGTCTTTGTGTACTTACACTGTATTTTTGTACTTACTCTTAGTTTGTGTGTACTTACACTTAGTCCTTACATACTTACACTTCGTCCGTACGTACCTACACTTAGTCCTTACGTACTTACACTTCGTCCGTACGTACCTACACTTTGTCTGTACCTATTTACACTTCGTCCATACGTACTTACACTTCGTCCGTACGTACTTACACTTCGTCCGTACGTACTTACACTTCGTCCGTACGTACTTACACTTCGTCCATACGTACTTACACTCTGTGTTTGTGTACTTACACTGTATTTTTGTACTTACTCTTAGTTTGTGTGTACTTACACTTAGTCCTTACGTACTTACACTTCGTCCGTACGTATCTACACTTCGTCCGTAAGTACTTACACTCTGTCTTTGTGTACTTAAACTGTATTTTTGTACTTACTCTTAGTTTGTGTGTACTTACACTTCGTCCGTACGTACTTACACTTCGTCCGTACGTACTTACACTTCGTCCGTACGTACTTACACTTTTTCCGTACGTACAGTACTTACACTCTGTCTTAGTGTACTTACACTGTCTTAGTGTACTTACACATAAGTGTGTAGTCACATTTAGTCTTTGCATACTTATACTTTGTTTTTGGGTACTTATGCTTCATCTTTGTGTACTTACACTTAATTTGTGTGTACTGGGCGGCATAGCTCGGTTGGTAGAGTGGCCGTGCCAGCAACTTGAGGGTTCCAGGTTGGATTCCCGCTTCCGCCATCCTAGTCACTACTGTTGTGTCCTTGGGCAAGACACTTTACCCACCTGCTCCCAGTGCCACCCACACTGGTTTAAATGTAACTTAGATATTGGGTTTCACTATATAAAGCGCTTTGAGTCACTAGAGAAAAGCGCTATATAAATATAATTGACTGGCTGACTTACACTTAGTTTTTGTGTACTTACATTCAGTCTTTGTGTACTTACACTTAGTCTTTACATACTTATACTTATTCTTGTTTACTTACACTTAACCTACGTATACAAGACATGCTAGCATCCATGTAATACATATATGATGCATGCTAGCATAAATCTACTTAGGGCTGGGCCGATAAAATGATATCAATATATATCGTGATAGACACAATGGATATCATTAAAAAATGTGTTCAATAAAACATTCCATACATATATTTTTTTTGTTTTGGGTCGGAAGTAACTGTAAAGAATGAAGAATAGTTGGCTGCATGAACAACGCAGTCTGGTAACTTAACAAAACAGGAAGTGGTCAGTGAGCAATGTGAGAGACACGTAACAGTATCATCTATCATGTTTGCTTGTGCCATTTTTCTGTTGATTCTCTCCACTGATTGTGAAGAGAAAGTAAACAAAGAGCGAATAAATTGTCAATAAAACAAAAAAGAAAGTCACCTCGACCATATGGCAGTTTTTTATTTTTCCAAACGGACCGCAGTCCTTCGCCGCGCTCATCTTTTCTTTTAAATCCTCCTAAGTTCCCTATTCAGATGTACGGAAACAACAGGTAGGAACTAAAATGCAGGACTGAATGAATAAAATAAGTACGAAAATATAACCAATGTGCTACTTCATAATAATAATCTGGTTCAATAATATTTCAATAATAATGACTGCATAACAAAAAAATATTTCCATACTTAAATAAGAATAGGAGACCAAATTAATGTTACACAGACCATGTGACTTCTCTGCACTAAATATTCTGAAAATAGTTCTTCTCAGGTTTCTATGTTTACACTTTGCACTATTGTGTCACACTTTAATAAGCATTTCTTACTTTTGCACCTTCATTTTAAGAGGTTATTGTTAACTGCTTATCGTTATTTTAGAATGTTGTTTACATTGATTGTTTTCCATTGTAGTGTTGGCATTCTTTTTCTTTCTGCCTTGATCACTGAGGGGATTATAAACAGAGGAAGGTTACATTTAAAAAAATGTTTTAAGTACATTTAATGTATTTTTCTCCCAGTCCTTATTTTTCATAGGTCATAACAAATATAAATAATCATCAATATAAAAAAACGTATAAAGAGAAAACAAAATGACAAATAACAAAATATAACCAATGCGCTACTTCATAATAATAATCTGGTTTAATAATATTTAAATAATAATGATTGCATAACAAAAAAATATTTCCATACTTAAATAAGAATAGGAGACCAAATTAATGTTACACAGACCACGTAACTTCCCGGCGCTAAACATTCAGAATATATTTCTTCTCAGGTTTCTATGTTTACACTTTCAGTGTTTCCCACACATTCATTTATTTGTGGCGGCCCGCCACGAAAGAATTACGTCCGCCACAAATAAAAAAAATTAAAAATTAAAATTAAAATTTTTTTTTTTTTTTTTTGGTCCTGTCCAGCTTCTCAGGCAAATCATATAGTTGATGTAGATGCCCATATAGGCTGTTCAGATTTACTTTACAAAAGAGAAGTGTAGGATACTTCTCTTGTTGCCTTATTTGTATTTGACCACTACTGTTTTCTGTTTATTTGTTACTGACTGTGGCAGGACACCTCTGCCTCTGTTTCACTTTATGTTGCTGGTAAATAATATGGTTGTAGTAGTAGGCTAAAGTTAAATTATTTAGTATGCACTAATTAAAGGGGCAGAGCTTTAAGAGACATTATAGCTTTTATATTTTAAAAGATATATTTTTTGTAAGAACCACAATTAATAAATATATTTCAGTGAATAACTTATTGTTCAAATCTGTATATAAATATGTACATTAAGTGTTGTAATTATATTGTAAAATGGATGGATGGATGGACTTTTAAAACAAAACTGTTATCATTAATTAGTAAGTATACATTTTTTGAACCTTTTTAGAGAAAATCATATCATTGTAGTAAATTATGCAAATTACTCAATGATGCCATGGTGACCACGCCCATAGCCACGCCCCCACCGCCACAGGTATCTTGGCAGTTTATGGGAAACACTGACTTTGCACTATTGTGTCACACTTTAATAAGCATTTCTTACTTTTGCACCTTCATTTTAAGAGGTTAATGTTAACTGCTTATCGTGATTTTAGAATTTTGTTTACATTGATTGTTTTCCATTGTAGTGTTGACATTCCTTTTCTTTCTGCCTTAATCACTGAGGAGATTATAAACAGAAGAAGGTTACATTAAAAAATATATATATAAATTAATTTAAAAATAATAATAATTTTAACATTTAATTTATTTTTCTCCTGGTCCATATTTTTCTTAAGTCATAAATAATATAAATAATCATCAGTATAAAAAAACTTACAAAGAGAAAACAAAATAACAATAACAATATATAACTAATGTGCTACTTTGCAATAATATATTGGTTCAATAATATTTAAATAATAATGATTGTATAACAAAAAATTATTTCCATACTTAAATAAGAACAGGAGACCAAATTAATGTTAAACAGACCAGCACTAAACATTCAGAAAATAGTTCTTCTCAGGTTTCTATGTTTACACTTTGCACTATTTTGTCACACTTTAATAAGCGTTTCTTACTTTTGCACCTTCATTTTAAGAGGTTATTGTTAAGTGATTATTGTGATTTTAGAATTTCGTTTACGTTGATCGTTTTCCATAGTAGTGTTGACATTATTTTCCCTTCTTCCTTGATCGCTGAGGAGATTATAAACAGAGAAAGGTTACATTTAGAAAAATAAAAATAAAAATTACATTTACTGTATTTTTCTCCTGGTCCATATTTTTCATAAAACATATAAATACATCTGTGGGAGCCTAAATGCTGTTAAAGTTCATTTACATTATACGGAAGGTGCTTTAGGTTTATTCAGTCAAAATGGGACTATTTACTTAATTTGCATAATATGACAATGTATATTGCTTAAAGTAATTAGAAGGCTTTATTTGTAATTATTACATTTTTGTGAATAATTTGATAACGCACTATTTTATACTGCTTTAATACAGTGAAGAATATGTATGGCGGAAGGATCTGTGTGGTAATAATGTTTGGACACAATGTATCATGGGTAATGGCAGTCAGGTATGGTGGAATCGAGCCACACCGTTTTTTGACCTTACTCTTACTTCTTCTTACTCTTCCTTACTGTAACACACTCGCTTTATTTTGCCATTAATTTTCTCCCACATCGTTATTGTTTGACGTTTTGAATGATTAAGTTCTAGGGCTGCAACAACTAATCGATTAAATCGATTAAAAAAATAGTTGGCGATTAATTTAGTCATCGATTCGTTGGATCTATGCTATGCGCATGTGCAGAGGCTACTTTTCTTTTCTTTTTTAATAAACCTTTATTTATAAACTTAAACATTTACAAACAGCTGAGGAACAATAATCAAAATAAGTATGGTGCCAGTATGCTGTTTTTTTTTTCAATAAAATACTGGAAAGGATAGAAATGTAGTTTATCTCTTTTATCCGATTATGAATTGATTAATCGAAGTAATAATCGACAGATTAATCGATTATCAAATTAGTTGTTAGTTGCAGCCCTATTAAGTTCACAAGTAAACGATAATGAAAACGAAAATGTGTAAAAAAAAAATTAAAAAAAATTACCAGTCCACAAGCGTCCTCATTCACAACACGTTCTCTTAGATTTCCATGTTAAGATACATGTTCACATTATTTATTGACTGTATCTAAAAAAGATACAAATATATTTTTATTTAAATGAAGATATGAAATAATCCTAAATGAAATACAATGACTTTGCCCCCCTTGACATGCTTCAAAACTCACCAAATTTGACACACACAGAATAACGTGCCCCAACCACTTTAGTAAAAAAAACTTTAAAAAATTGCACTCTAGCGCCCCCTAGGAAGAAAACTGCCTGTAACTCCCAGTACGAATGTCGTAGAGACATGAAACAAAAACTTCTATGTAGGTCTCACTTAGACCTACATTTCATAATTTAACATCCTCGGGCAAAAACCAACAGGAAGTTGGCAATTTCCCCTTCAAGACAAAAAATTACTAAAAACACTCATTTTTGCCTCTTTCAGCTGTAATTTGACCCCTTTAAAATACTTCAAAACTCACCAAACTTCTCACACACATCAGGACTGGTGGAAATTGCGATCTAAAAAAAAACAAAAAACTCCAAAACTCAAAATTGCACTCTAGCGCAATTTTTGAATAAAACTGAGACAAAACTGCTTCTCAGAGGAAAACACAGACAAAACTGCTTGTAACTTCCGGTAGGAACGTCTTAGAGACATGAAACAAAAACCTCTACGTAGGTCTCACTTAGACCTACATTTCATAGATTGACATCCTTCAGCAAAAATCAACAGGAAGACTGCTATCCCTCCTTCAAAACACATTTTTTGTTTAATCCGGTCACCAAACATCAAACATGATCTCCTCTGAGCGTGTTTGTCGTTTCAGCTTCAAACTACTACAGGAGAGAGATTGAACCCTTCTGATTAAAAGTTGACGAAAGCGTTTTGATAAGTGCTACGGTTTTGATTTTACGAGCCTTCAAAGAAACGCTGCGCTGATGCTGCTCCGCTGCCTATAATGACAATGTGAAATGGAATTGTTTCTTTTTTGTCCTCAAAATTCTACACACAATACCCTATAATGACAATGTGAAATGGATCCGCTGCTGTGCTTTTACGCGCCTTCAAAGAAAACAACCACTGTGCCGCAGCACCTAGGAAAAAAACACAGACACAACTTCCTCTAACTCCCAGTACGAATATCGTAGAGACACGAAACAAAAACCTCTATGTAGGTCTCACTCAGGACTACCACTGGACAAAAGTATTGGGACACCTACGACTAGCACCAGCCAAAATGCGGACCCGACCAACGCTGCTTGCAGCTTTAATTTTAAATTGCCTTTCAAATGTTTATTCTTGGTGTTGGGTTTTATCAAATAAATTTCCCCCAAAAAATGCGACTTATACTCCAGTGCGACTTATGTTTTTCCCTTCCTTATTATGCATTTTCGGCCGGAGCGACTTATACTCCAAAAAATACGGTAATTTAAAAAGACAAACCACATTCCGGTAGGTTCTGGCCCATTTGGGTAATGAAGGTGAGGCTGTCATCAGCACCGATCCTCCACAGCTTCCCATCCACCGTCCCCGTGTAGACGTTCCCTGGAAAAAACCCACACACATTTGTCAAAGTTGTCGCAACAACAATGGGGTCAAAGGTGACGCTAACGCACCCTCCTCATCGGCAGTGAAAGATTCTGGTCCGTGGAGTTTCCCCTCAAAGAGTCTGCGGCCTTCCTGCAGGCGAGTGTTGGCAGCGAGCGGACCGTCGAGCGCCGGCGGAGGCCCTTTCAGCCTGGAAAGGAGGGTGAGTCAGGTCAAAGTTGAAAGGTCGGTGTGGGTTAGTGTGCGTACACGTGGGCCTTGGGGTCGATGGGTGAAGGCAGGAAGTAAAGTCCAGCGGCCACGGCCAGCACAGCCACCGACAGCCACCTTTCACCCCACCTGGCAACACAGGATGAGTCAGCAATAATATTAATGATAAGTCTGTCCGCCATGTTTGTTGTCCAACTTATACACAAGATACACAAATACACATACAACTAATAGATCTGGTATTTTTTTAATTGTATTATTGACCCAATTGAGATGTATGGTACGGTAAATTAAATGTTATTTGAAGCTTATGAAATGACATTGACACATTTTAAGCCCAGCCGAACATTCGTCGTTTAGTTGTGTGCTTCGCGCCTATTTTGTCAATAATTAAACCAAACTCATAATGACGAGTCTGGCTAACTAACGTAATGTCGGTCTGGGAATTAATAATAAAACAACAACTTTCAAATAAAAGAACTTAAAAAATAAAAGTTCAACTTACATGGTGTTAGTTAAGTGGTCGTCTGGAACCGAATGAGCAAATATTAATGAAGGGAAGTGAAGACATTCGTTGAAAAGGGAACATCCGTCTTGGTTCTTCAAAATAAAAGTTGGTGGTGGAAGAGATTGTAAAATGGGGGTGCGTAATGGAGTTAAAATGTTGAAAAATCATCAAATAAGAGTCGTAGAAGATGTTCATTGTCTTCATACTCACATTGCCGCTTTCCACCACACGTTCATTTAAACAAGAACAAAACTTTTCCTTTTACGTCGAAGCCAGCTCGGACTTTTACGGGGCGTTCATACTACAACGACTAGCTTTCTGGTACGGCGCTGCGCGTGTGAGTTTGTCGGGGGCAGGGGAGGTGGGTTCAAACTAAGGTCAGGAGGCGGAGCTTCAAAAAACACAGCAACAAAATACAAAATAGAAAAACGTAAAAATAGCAACAATATGTATTACAAAATCTTTTTTTGGTACTAAATGTATGTAAATGATTTTTTTTTTTACATCAAATTATTCATTTCATTAAATAAATAACAATTCAGTGTATAAAAATTCAGTGCAAAATAAATGTTTGTGTAGAAAAAAAATTCCGTGCAGAAATCATGGCTTCAAAACTCACGACCCACATCCATTAATGTAAAACAAAAGCACCTCATTGGCTGGTTCTGAGACAGGATCGATTGCTTCATTGTACAAACCCCGTTTCCATATGAGTTGGGAAATTGTGTTAGATGTAAATATAAACGGAATACAATGATTTGCAAATCCTTTCCAACCCATATTCAGTTGAATGCACTACAAAGACAACATATTTGATGTTCAAACTCATAAACTTTTTTTTTTTGTGCAAATAATAATTAACTTAAAATTTCATGGCTGCAACACGTGCCAAAGTAATTGGGAAAGGGCATGTTCACCACTGTGTTACATGGCCTTTCCTTTTAACAACACTCAGTAAACGTTTGGGAACTGAGGAGACACATTTTTGAAGCTTCTCAGGTGGAATTCTTTCCCATTCTTGCTTGATGTACAGCTTAAGTTGTTCAACAGTCCGGGGGTCTCCCTTGTGCTATTTTAGGCTTCATAATGCGCCACACATTTTCAATGGGAGACAGGTCTGGACTACAGGCAGGCCAGTCTAGTACCCGCACTCTTTTACTATGAAGCCACGTTGATGTAACACGTGGCTTGGCATTGTCTTGCTGAAATAAGCAGGGGCGTCCATGGTAACGTTGCTTGGATGGCAACACATGTTGCTCCAAAACCTGTATGTACCTTTCAGCATTAATGGCGCCTTCACAGATGTGTAAGTTACCCATGTCTTGGCCACTAATACACCCCCATACCATCACAGATGCTGCCTTTTACACTTTGCGCCTAGAACAATCCGGATGGTTCTTTTCCTCTTTGGTCCGGAGGACACGACGTCCACAGTTTCCAAAAACAATTTGAAATGTGGACTCGTCAGACCACAAAACACTTTTCCACTTTGTATCAGTCCATCTTAGATGAGCTCAGGCCCAGCGAAGCCGACGGCGTTTCCGGGTGTTGTTGATAAATGGTTTTCGCCTTGCATGGGAGAGTTTTAACTTGCACTTACAGATGTAGCGACCAACTGTAGTTACTGACAGTGGGTTTCTGAGGTGTTCCTGAGCCCATGTGGTGATATCCTTTACACACTGATGTCGCTTGTTGATGCAGTACAGCCTGAGGGATGGAAGGTCATGGGCTTAGCTGCTTACGTGCAGTGATTTCTCCAGATTCTCTGAACCCTTTGATGATATTACGGAGCGTAGATGGTGAAATCTCTAAATTCCTTGCAATAGCTGGTTGAGAAAGGTTTTTCTTAAACTGTTCAACAATTTGCTCAGGCATTTGTTGACAAAGTGGTGACCCTCGCCCCGTCCTTGTTTGTGAATGACTGAGCATTTCAGGGAATCTACTTTTATACCCAATCATGGCACCCACCTGTTCCCAATTTGCCTGTTCACCTGTGGGATGTTCCAAACAAGTGTTTGATGAGCATTCCTCAACTTTATCAGTATTTATTGCCACCTTTCCCAACTTCTTTGTCACGTGTTGCTGGCATCAAATTCTAAAGTTAATGATTATTTGCACACAAAAAAATGTTTATCAGTTTGAACATCAAATATGTTGTCTTTGTAGCATATTCAACTGAATATGGGTTGAAAATGATTTGCAAATCATTGTATTCCGTTTATATTTACATCTAACACAATTTCCCAACTCATATGGAAACGGGGTTGGTAAATAATATTGTAAATAATGTAAATAATTCAATGTATATACTCTGATGATTATCTTGTGTGATGACTGTATTATGATAATAGTATATATCTGTATCATGAATCAATTGTGTGGACCCCGACTTAAACAAGTTGAAAAACTTATTGGGGTGTTACCATTTAGTGGTCAATTGTACGGAATATGTACTTCACTGTGCAACCTACTAATAAAAGTTTCAATCAATCAATCAATCAGTCTTAATTTACCGTAAGTGAGTCTTGAGTTTTTAAGCAACGAATATTTCTACACTGATTTTTTTATACACCGTATTTTTAGTTACTTTTTACACAATGACTTTCTAAAGCATTGTATTTTAACAAAATGTTTTTTTAAACACACATCGCAGCATAATTTGACACAAAAATTCACAAATCACAAAATTCAAAGGCAAATAATTCAGTGACTTAAATTCAGCGCCAAAAAAGCTTCTGTAATAGGCCTAAATGAACTAAAAAAAAAAAATAGCAACAAGTTGTTTTCCTTTTTAAAGTTCACCTTTAATAGCTGCACGTGAGCGATTACAATGTTGGAGCATCTGCAAAAACAACAAAACAATCTTCAGTTTGCAGACGCTGTAAAGAGAGAGAAAGGCACACTTTGAGTAAAAGTCCACAAATTCCTTCTTGAACTATGGCTTCAACTACAGCAACTAAACACAACTTCCAGAATGATTACGGTTCATTCTCATTTGGACTCCAGCCGCGACTTCTATTGTCATTGCACAGCTTTACAAGAATCAACAGTTGCCATGGTAACACGTGGTACATGAACACGAGGCCTACTAAGGACACACACAATGTATACGTGGTGAAATAAAGTGTGGAAAGTCACGTCAACATCGCAGGAGTTTGCAGCGTAGTGAAAAGGGAAAAAGGAAAAAAAAAAAACATTAAAAAAAAACATCTTCCCTGAATAAATCATTTAAAGTGCCCCCCCAAAAAACATTTTAAGTTGATACAACTGATGTCAAGTTCAGCTAAGAGATACACAACACATTAAGATGTGATAAGCGTTTCCATGGAGACTCTCGTAATCAAGTATGGTAGCACAGAAAGGACAAAATGTATTTCGAATTTTGTTTGATTTAATTTGGACTTTCCATTTAAGTTTAATCTATTATTAAAATTCATAAATGTTCCTAAATGCCCTTTTTCAAGCTAGGTTTGTAATAATGATTTTAAAAATTGCATCAATGCCCAGTAAACGTCATTTTGCCCCTTCTCTGCGTCCATATAAAGCCAGTGTTTCATAGACAAATAAATCACTTTAAATAAATCTCTACTTGATATATATTTTGCTTCTAGTGGCTTCATTTTGCCCCAGGCAACACCACGAAACTATCTTTGGTTACAACGAGAGAATAATCATAGTAATGATACAAAAATAAACCTGTAGCGAGGAGTAGCTGCAGTATTTGTCCACAAGGTGGTGCTGTTTCATAGGGCATGTACCAGAAAAAGCACGTTTTTGTTTCAATCAAATAAACACTTGTTTAAGACGTCTCTCGCCTTGCCCTGGTTTATAATTCATACAGAGCAAGACAGGCCAAGGGTGAAACGCACAAAAAGAGGTGCGGCTGTCAGCGCTTGCCTATCTCAAAATGTTGTTCTCCTGCTTCTACACTACTCTACTTCCTCCATCACCCTTTTGTCTACTTCCTGAAAGCTCCTTCTTCAAAAACTCGCTCCTCTGAATCCAACCTTCTTCTCTTCTTAACTCTCGCTTCCTTTAACTTTTGTCTCCTATTTCACATTATCCTTCTTCAAAGCCCGGAGAGCGCTGAGGATTGTGGGTAGTGTAGTCTGATCGCGGCAAAAATAAGACTGAATAGAATAAAGAAGCTTCACCCATATAAATTAAGAAAAGGAAAATATGTACAGACTTGATAGTCTTTCATGGTTTGGCACGTCAGTCTTTGTCTTCAAGCAGCAAGTCGGCTTGTAGAATCCTCAAAGTCCACAAGGTTCTCCTCCGTCTTTATTCTTGGCGAGGTAAAAAAAAAAAAAAGGGGGGATTTAAGAAGGTCCTCGGACATCCCTCAGCGCATCCCTCAGTCTCTGGCGGTAGGCGTCGTAGCGGCGAATCACTGCCTCCTTCTGCTCCGCTTCCTCTTTGTCCAGGATGCGCAGGAAGTTGCGCAGCTCTGGGACGGAGAAGGCGTCCCACTGAGGATGGGAAGACGGTCATGTGACTCGCGAGTAAAAACTACAAGCACAATGATCCAACGTTGAACTCATCGCATATAAAAAGGATTGATTTACTTTAATTCAAGTCATAACTACCGTATTTTTCGGACTATAAGTCGCAGTTTTTTTCATAGTTTGGACTTATACTCCAAAGCGACTTATAGTCCGAAAAATACGGTAATCATTATTGCACCATCGTTGTCCATTAATATGTAATATTATTCTACTATCATTGTTTATGAATATGTATAATCATTATTGCACGATATTAATGTGTAATATTATACTACTGTCCTTGTTTATGAATATGTATAATCATTATTGCACTATCCTTGTCCATTAATATGTAATATTTTACTGTCATTGTTTATGAATATGTATAAATCATTATTGCACTATCCTTGTCCATTAATATGTAATATTATTTTACTGTCATTGTTTATGAATATGTATAATCATTATTGCACCATCATTGTCCATTAATATGTAATATTATTCTACTGTCATTGTTTATGAATATGTATAGTCATTATTGCACAATCGTTCTCCATTAATATGTAATATTATTTTACTGTCATTGTTTATGAATATGTATAGTCATTATTGCACTATCCTTGTCCATTAATATGTAATATTATTTTTCTGTCATTGTTTATGAATATGTATAATCAGTATTGCACCATCATTGTCCATTAATGTGTAATATTATTTTACTGTCATTGTTTATGAATATGTATAATCAGTATTGCACCATCATTGTCCATTAATGTGTAATATTATTCTACTGTCATTGTTTATGAATATGTATAATCATTATTGCACTATCCTTGTCCATTAATATGTAATATTATTTTACTGTCATTGTTTATGAATATGTATAGTCATTATTGCACAATCGTTCTCCATTATGTAATATTAGTTTACTGTCATTGTTTATGAATATGTAGTCATTATTGCACAATCGTTCTCCATTAATTTGTAAAATTATTCTACTGTTTATGAATATGTATAACCATTATTGCACTATATTCATTTGTAATATTATTCTACTGTCATTGTTTATGAATATGTATAATCATTATTGCACCATCATTGTCCATTAATATGTAATATTATTTTATTGTCATTGTTTATGAATATGTATAGTCATTATTGCACAATCGTTCTCCATTAATATGTAATGTTATTCTACTGTTTATGAATATGTATAACCATTATTGCACTATATTCATTTGTAATATTATTCTACTGTCATTGTTTATGAATATGTATAATCATTATTACACTATCATTGTCCATGAATATGTAATAGTATTCTACTGTCATTGTTTATGAATATGTATAATCATTATTGCACTATATTAATGTGTAGTATTATTCTACTGTCATTGTTTATGAATATGTATAATCATTATTACACTATCATTGACCATTAATATGTAATATTATTCTACTGTCATTGTTTATGAATATGTATAATCATTATTGCATTATATAAATGTGTAATATTATTCTACTGTCATTGTTTATGAATATGTATAATCATTATTACACTATCATTGTCCATTAATATGTAATATTATTCTACTGTCATTGTTTATGAATATGTATAATCATTATTGCACCATTGTTCTCCATTAATATGTAATATTACTCTACTGTCATTGTTTATGAATGTGTCTAATCATTATTGCACTATATTAATGTGTAGTATTATTCTACTGTCATTGTTTATGAATATGTATAATCATTATTGCATTATATTAATGTGTAATATTATTCTACTGTCATTGTTTATGAATATGTATAATCATTATTGCACCATTGTTCTCCATTAATATGTAATATTAATCTACTGTCATTGTTTATGAATATGTCTAATCATTATTGCACTATATTAATGTGTAGTATTATTCTACTGTCATTGTTTATGAATATGTATAATCATTATTGCATTATATTAATGTGTAATATTATTCTACTGTCATTGTTTATGAATATGTATAATCATTATTGCACCATTGTTCTCCATTAATATGTAATATTACTCTACTGTCATTGTTTATGAATATGTATAATCATCATTGCACCATTGTTCTCCATTAATATGTAATATTATTCTACTGTCATTGTTTATGAATATGTATAATCATTATTGCACTATCCTTGTCCATTAATATGTCATATTATTCTACTGTCATTGTTTATGAATATGTATAATCATTATTGCACTATCCTTGTCCATTAATATGTCATATTATTCTACTGTCATTGTTTATGAATATGTATAATCATTATTGCACTATCCTTGTCCATTAATATGTAATATTATTCTACTGTCATTGTTTATGCAGTATGTACTATCATTTTTTCACTATCCTTGTTCAATGTGTATTATTATTATTATCATTGTTTAATAATATGTATCATTGTTATTCTACTGTAATTTTTTATGCCGTATGTACTATCATTATAGTACTATCCTTGTTCAATGTGTACTATTATTATATCTTTGTTCATTAATATGTATTGTCATTTTTCTACGGTCATAGTTGATTAAATTTGTATATTCATTATTGTATTATCGTTGGTCGTTATTAGTATTATTCTACGGTCATTGTTTATGCAATATATATTATAATTACTGTAATTCTTGTTTATCAATATTAATTATCATTATTATACTGTCATTGTTCATACAATATGATTACTGTACTATCCTTGTTCACTGTGTATTATTATTATTATTATTGTTCATTCATTAGTATCAGTAATCCGTATTACATAAACAATGACAGTAGAATAATATTATCATTATTGTACTATTCTTGATCAATGTGTATTATTATTATTACCATTGTTTAATATTATGTATTATCACTGATTGTTACCATGACTTCTCCAGTCTGTTGTTCTCGCAGGACGAAGCCCAGCGTGTCGTTGTCAGGGCCCGCCACCAGACGAAGGAACAGCGGCTGCTCGCCATCGGCCAGCTTGCACACGTACACTGAAGGGACACACACACACACATACTGGTTATCATTTGGAATGTGGACCAAGTTTCTGATCATCATTTGTGGGGACCACCCTTTCTACAGGTTGTGGAGGCATAAAAAAAAATGAGGTCAAATGGCCACTGCCCGGTTAGCTCATACACGTCTTTAAATCTCTGGATTGATGAAGTAATGTGCTGATCATTCTTACTGGGGACCTTGGAGGAAAAGAGTCAATATGGTTCATGGGGACCAAATTTAAATCATTTTGCATAGTTCACACAATTTGTACGTGACTACTGAGGACCATTTAAAAAAAAAAAAAAAGTTCAAATGAAATAGGACATGATGTCCTCTTATAGGAAGTTTCACCACTTAAATGTTCAAGCAAATCCTGCATCTTCTGTGACATGACTGAAAACTGCTATTTAGCAGTAATTATGTTGTCTGCCACTCCAACTGCCATATATAGAAGGATGGAACATTCTGAATGCGAATCATACTTTAAGGCAGTGGTTCTTAACCTTGTTGGAGGTACCGAACCCCACCAGTTTCATATGCGCATTCACGGAACCCTTCTTTAGTGAAAAATAAAATGTGTTTTTTTTTCAAATTCAAGACAAAGTTATATGTTTTTGGTAACACTTTATTATTGGGAACATATTCTAAGTAACAAAGACTTAATTTAGAGTTTTTTGGACACTAGGGGAACATATTCTAAGTAACAAAGACTTAATTTAGAGTTATTTGGTTAGGGTTAGGGTTAGGGGTGTGGGAAAAAATCGATTTGAATTCTGAATCACAATTCTCACGTTGTGCGATTCAGAATCGATTCTCATTTTTAAAAAATCGAGTTTTTTTTTAATTTTATTTTTTTAATTAATCAATCCAACAAAACAATACACAGCAATACCATAATAATGCAATCCAATTCCAAAACCAAACCCGACCCAGCAACACTCAGAACTGCAATAAAAAGAGCACCTTCTACCATCCTAGTCACGTCTGTTGTGTCCTCGGGCAAGACACTTCACCCTTGCTCCTGATGGGTGCTGGTTAGCGCCTTGTATGGCAGCTCCCGCCATCAGTGTGTGAATGTGGAAATACTGTCAAAGCGCTTTGAGTACCTTGAAGGTAGAAAAGCGCTATACAAGTATAACCCATTTATCATTTATTATTATAATTGAGAGGAGACACAAACACGACACAGAACAAACCAAAGGTAGTGAAACAAAAATGAATATTTTCAACAACAGTATCAATATTAGTTACAATTTCAACATATCAGTGATTAAAAATCCCTCATTGACATTATCATTAGACACTTATAAAAATTTAAAAAAAGAACAATAGTGTCACAGTGGCTTACACTTGCATCGCATCTCATAAGCTTGACAACACACTGTGTCCAATATTTTCACAAAGATAAAATAAGTCATATTTTTGGTTCTTTTAATAGTTAAAACAAATGTACATTATTGCAATCAGTTGATAAAACATTGTCCTTTACAATTATAAAAGCTTTTTACAAAAATCTACTACTCTGCTTGCATGTCAGCAGACTGGGGTAGATCCTGCTGAAATCTATGTATTGAATGAATAGAGAATCCTTTTGAATCGGGAAAAAATTGTTTTTGAATCGAGAATCGTGTTGAATTGAAAAAAAAAAAAATCGATTTTTAATCGAATCGTGACCCCAAGAATCAATATTGAATCGAATCGTGGGACACCCAAAGATTCACAGCCCTAGTTAGGGTTATAATAAGGCCATGCCGAATAAGGCATTAATAAGTACTTAATAATGACTAGTTAAGAGCCAATATGTTACTAATTTGCATGTTAATAAGAAACTAATTAATGGTGAATATGTTCCCCATACTAAAGTGTTACCATGTTTTTTTATTGGTGCACAAAATGAAGCGTGCATGAACATCACCTTGTTCAAACAACAAAACCAACACAGTGCATGAACTCACAACAAATTACACACCTGCAAATCAGTCTGACTTCTGCTGTTGCCGTATCCGTAATACGCCCATAGGGAGAAGTTTTTATTTACACGATGAGTTGGGTGTGTTTTGACATCTGTGGGTTCGATCGAACCCAGGTTAAGAACCACTGCTTTAAGGTAATAATGTTTTATAATCATGCTGTATGAAAATGTCATCCTAAGGAACACTACACCAGATTTTCTTTTTGGAAAAATATATTAGTTTTAGTTTTTATACACTACCGTTCAAAAGTTTGGGGTCACCCAAACAATTTTGTGGAATAGCCTTCATTTCTAAGAACAAGAATAGACTGTCGAGTTTCAGATGAAAGTTCTCTTTTTCTGGCCATTTTGAGCGTTTAATTGACCCCACAAATGTGATGCTCCAGAAACTCAATCTGCTCAAAGGAAGGTCAGTTTTGTAGCTTCTGTAACGAGCTAAACTGTTTTCAGATGTGTGAACATGATTGCACAAGGGTTTTCTAATCATCAATTAGCCTTCTGAGCCAATGAGCAAACACATTGTACCATTAGAACACTGGAGTGATAGTTGCTGGAAATGGGCCTCTATACACCTATGTAGATATTGCACCAAAAACCAGACATTTGCAGCTAGAATAGTCATTTACCACATTAGCAATGTATAGAGTGTATTTCTTTAAAGTTAAGACTAGTTTAAAGTTATCTTCATTGAAAAGTACAGTGCTTTTCCTTCAAAAATAAGGACATTTCAATGTGACCCCAAACTTTTGAACGGTAGTGTATATTATATTAGTTTTGCTACAGCCCGATGAGGGGACTGCTGTGCAAATGTCTCACACTCAAACTAACCAGTAAACATGTTTTATGGGCCAAAGCTTAAAAACCACTTAGGCATCATGACTATCATTTAAAAAGGTTTCCCTTTAGGGGACCTGTTTATTGTCCCCATACCGTCAGAGGTCCCCTAAAGGTGACTATGTAAACAGAGCGATGTCCCCATTAAGTAAGCATTGCCAGAACACACACAAACATGAAAACACAAGCTGACGCTGTACATTTTTTTACTAGTAGTGCCTGAAAAAAAATCATTAAAAAAAGGTCCTAAAAGTTCAAACAAATCATAAAAGCAAGTGTGTTTAACTGAGCTGCAAGCAACTCAACTTTGTCTTTTTACTTCCTAAATACACGTATAGATTTACTGGAACCCCTGACCACACCAGCTGTGTGTTATTTGAGATGGGGCGAGACCCCCGAGCCATCGACACACACACGAAAACACACAACATGTGTTACCTTGCTCCTCGCGGCGGTAGCGTTTGTATAAGGCGTATTTGGCCGGGTTGTCTGCGACAGTGAACTTTTTCAGCAGTGCCATGATCACCTAAAAGCAACAACAAAAAAAAATGTTACACTATAATTAATCTTTTTTACACAATCACATTCATTTATCAACATATGCATGCATTAAATATCCGTGTGTGGAGTGAAAGGATGAGCACCTGTCTGACGGTGTTACTGGAGCTGATGTGTAGCGTGTTGCTGACTCCTCGCGGCAAATAGAAGGCCTCGCTCGCCGCATCTCCGCCTGATCCCCTCTGATCCCCCCGCACCGTCACAGGCCTCCTCAGGTCCATTTGGACCTTAATGAAGCCCGTGTACACCCCAGTAGAACCCTAAGAACAGACAGATTATTTTAGCGAGTTCTCTGTGTGTGCGTGTGTGTGTGTGTGTGTGTAGTCCAGTTAGTTGAGGACAGATGGCCTCAGAGGTCCCACAGCTTCTTCTTAATCTGGTTACTACATTACAGCTCGGCTGTGCATGTGAAATCAACAGGATGCCTGATTTGAGAAAAGAGGAAGCAAAGATAGTAGCAAAGAGAAGATGAACTGATAGATCGACAAAGGGGGGACGCAGGCGTGCTGAGACACGACATGGCGGCTCTTTATTGCAAGAAAAACACACACAGCAGTGTTTCGATCTAGACAACAGAACCTATTTTTAGCCCGCTGATGTGATTGTGGGCCATTCCAGACATCCCAAAACAACAGAAACTGCATGTAATAATAAGATGTCACCTATATGAAAAAAACGAACGTCATTAGTAAAAACCAGGGGTGTAACGGTACGTGTATTTGTATTGAACCGTTTCGGTACGGGGGTTTCGGTTCGGTTCGGAGGTGTACCGAACGAGTTTCCACACGGACATATTAAAGGCCTACTGAAAGCCACTACTACCGACCACGCAGTCTGATAGTTTGTATATCAATGATGAAATCTTAACATTGCAACACATGCCAATACGGTCGGGTTAACTTATAAAGTGCAATTTTAAAATTCCCGCCACACTTCCGGTTGAAAAACTCCTTTGGATATGATTTATGCGCGTGACGTCACAAAATCCACGGAAGTGGTTGTACCCCATCGACCCGATATAAAAACCTCTTGTTTTCTTCGACAAAATTCCACAGTATTCTGGACATCTGTGTTGGTGAATCTTTTGCAATTTGTTTAATGAACACTGGAGGCTGCAAAGAAGAACGTTGTAGGTGGGATCGATCGGTGTATTAGCGGCTAAGTACAATACTTACAGCAGCACAACAAGGACTACTTACTACGCCTAGCCGATGCTTGCCGCCAAACCCACGGATGAAGTCCTTCGTCGCGCCGTCAATCGCTGGAACGCAGGTGAGCACGGCTGTTGATGGGAAGATGAGGGCTGGCTGGCGTAGGTGGAGCGCTAATGTTTTTATCATAGTTCTGTGAGGTCCGGTTGCTAAGTTGCTTAATTATCCTTAGCGTCGTTAGCAACAGCATTGTTAAGCCTTACCAGGCTGAGAATTTTTAACCGTGTAGTTCAGGGGTGGGCAATTAATTTTTACCGGGGGCCGCATGAGCTACCCGAGCACTGCTGGAGGGCCACATCGACAATATTTCAATTAAATTTTGCTCAATATTATTTTTGATATATACCGTAAGATAAATAATAATAATAATAATAATAGTAATACTTCAACATAGTGTGTGTAACAGCATTCCATGACTAATATATATAAATGAACATTAATAATAAATGACAGTAAAATAAGCACACGTATGACTGAGGAGTCATAGTGTAACTTTGTGTGGTGTTTGAGTTGTCCGACTTTTTGTGTGGCCTTAAAAGCACCAGTGGTTTAGTGCTATGCGTGTTGGTGACAGATGACAAGTTGGTTTTGGCCTGGTTTGTACGGCAGAAAATGACTAGTTTTTCGAGATAGAATTGTTTTACTCATGTTTTTGGTGTGGTTATGTCCGAATATAAACAGTTTTGTTCAATAAAGTGATCGATATAATTCCTGTCCTCGAAGCATCTCGATAGACGTTACAATAATTGAACGGTGTTCAATTGAACGGTGTTGACGAACACCATTAGGGCCGCTTGTTGTCACTGTCACTCAAAGTTGCATTGCAAAATTCCATAGAATAAATATGTTTATTTTGTTTAGAATTCAGATGGGATTTGATTTGGTGCGCGGCATATACTTGCTGCGCGCAGCGGACGCTTGAGCAGTGCGCAATTGCGCAGGCACGCACCTTAGGTGAGGGGACGTTGCTTTGCAGTTCATGTGTTGTTGAAAACACGGCATTCCTCATCAACTTTTCTCTTTTTGGCGTCTCGGGTGTAAACCGTGCATCACTTGTCGCTGCATGTGCACCTTCACTCGCAGGTTACACACGGACACACGCCCATAAATAATACTTTTCAAAATAAAAGCAGCACAGTTGTATTGCGCGCAGGACATAGATGTTTTTTCAACTTTATTTTGTAATTGCAGTTGTTCACATTCACTCACAATCACGCATACGTCCACACGGAAGTAATACAAATAACGATTTTCAAAACAAAAGCAGCACCGTTGTATTGCACACTCGACATAGATACTTTTTAAAATTTATTTTGTAATTTATAATTGGCCTCACGCGGGCCGGACAGGGACGCACAAAGGGCCGGATGCGGCCCGCGGGCCGCAGAATGCCCAGGTCTGGTGTAGTTACATGTACATGGTTTAATAGTATTGTTGATCTTCTGTCTATCCTTCCAGTCAGGGATTTATTTATTTTGTTTCTATCTTCATTTGAGAACGATGCTATCACGTTAGCTCAGTAGCTAAGTGTGTCACCGATGTATTGTCAGGGAGATAAAAGTCACTTTAAATGTCCATTCCGCGTGCTCGACTCTCATTTTCAAGAGGATATAGTATCCGAGGTGGTTTAAAATACAAATCCGTGATCCACAATAGAAAAAGGAGAGAGTGTGGAATCCAATGAGCCAGCTTGTACCTAAGTTACGGTCAGAGCGAAAAAAGATACGTCCATCACTGCCTCTCAAGTCCTTCACTGTAACGTTCCTCATCTACGAATCTTTCATCATCGCTCAAATTAATGGGGTAATCGTCGCTTTGTCGCTCCGAATCTCTCGCTCCATTGTAAACAATGGGGAATTGTGAGGAATACTAGCTCCTGAGACGTCACGCTACTTCCTGTACAGACAAGGCTTTTTTTATCAGCGAGCAAAAGTTGCGAACTTTATCGTCGATTTTCTCTACTAAATCCTTTCAGCAAAAATATGGCAATATCGCGAAATGATCAAGTATGACACATAGAATGGATCTGCTATTCCCGTTTAAATTAAAAAAATTCATTTCAGTAGGCCTTTAAGAAGCGTAACGCACGTTGTGTAAACAATACACACCGAGGCACAACACACGGCATGCTAGCAGCTAACGGGCTAGGATAGACTGACCATACGTCCTCTTTTCACCGGACATGTCCTCTTTTGCGGAGCTGTCAGGGCGGAGTTTCTTAAATGCCTCAAATGTCCGGCATTTTGAGTTCGGGTTGCGTGTATTTTCAATGTACGTTCAGGGTTAAGAAGGGGTTAAAAACAAAACAAATTGTGCTTGCAGCAGCATTGGTGAGGGAGGGGCAGAGACAGAGAGAGTGAGAGAGTTATGATAAACGCGCATGCGTCGCCAGGCTCTGCTTTTTATCCATAGATTTATCACATTTAATTTTTTATTATCTATAGCAGGGGTGTCAAAAGTGTGCCATTTGCGGCCCACAGCTAATGTTTTAAAGGCCCACGGCACATTCTAAAAATACTATTAAAATAAACAAAAACATAACAAAAGTGAAATAAAAAAGCTTAAAGGTTAAATTTAGAAAAAGTTGCCATGTTGACTAATAAAACAAAGCAGTTTTTTTTTCTTTCAAACTGTCTTGCTCAAAACATAATATTGAATCAAAATCAATGTTATTATGAATTATTGACCTACCCAAGGTTCCCATTACTTCACATCAAATATTCCACTAAGAAAAATATTTTTGGTGGAAGATTTTGCAAATTTGGTAAATAAATAACCCAAAAAGTTATATTTTGTTGTTTTCTTACTGTACTGAAAATGAACTGAACCGTGACCTCTAAACCGAGGTACGTACCGAACCGAATTTTTTGTGTACCGTTACACCCCTAGTAAAAAGACAAGCAGACACCAAAATAAATCAATTTAATGAAATACTAACCGACGAGAGTTTTACAGCAGATATTACTGCTTATGTGCATATAGTACAAACGCCCGGCAAGTTGTGCTGAGAGTGAACGCTCTCCCACTTTTAGTCGTAACAACGCGCGCATATAGCCATTGTCGAAGCCTGAAGAGGTACCGACTAAATTAATTTAAGCATTTATTGAATATCGGCCCAGGCCCAGTGGGCGTTCTGATGATCAGCATACAATGGTATCTCAACTTAAGAGCGTTTTGAGATAAGAGCTGGCTAATTGTTGCGCTTTAAGTTACAAGCAAAAATTTGAGTTACAAGTCTCCCCACCATTAGTTGGCGTAAGGCAGAGGTGTCAAAAGTTGTTTTCACTGAGGGCCACATCGCAGTTATGTTTGGCCCCAGAGGGCTGCTTCTAACAGTGAATACTATTATTACACCATTTTTTTATGCGTTTTATTAGTAGATTTTTTTTTAACTCAAATGTAAAAAAAAATATGGTAAATTACAATAATTTTAACCTGAAAATGTTGTGTTATTACTGTAAATGGAAAAACAGTACTGTTGTTTTTATGGTAAAAAAAAAAAAAAAAAAAGCAGCTCAGTTGCCAGAATTTTACTTTAAAATTTACATTTGTTTTTTTTCTGTAAAAAAAAGGAAGAAGCAATTTTACAGTAAAATTTTGGCACCCGAGCTTCCAGTTTGTTTGTTTTTTTAAACCGCAAATCAACAACTGTAGTTTTTCCGGTGTATTACTGTAAATGCCAAAACGGCACCACAGTTTATTGCAGTAAAAAAGTACAGTTTTTTCATTTAGAGAAAAATGCAGTAAAACCACAGTAAATTTCACAATTTTACCATTAAATACATTGCTACTTTTACATTGCATAATTTCATGGATAACTTGCTTCGAAATCATTATTACTAGTATTTATTCTATTTATAAAATAGTTTGAATGTTTGATAATGTATTTTTGCATTATTACACTATATTTAAGTTAACATAATTTGCGATTACATGGAGTACATCTATTTTTTTCTGCCAAAATAGAAAGAAAGAATACATTTAGTAAGAAAAGTTACAGTACTTTATTGATACATATTATTTCCAGGCTTTCGAGGGCCAAATAAAATGATGTGGCGGGCCACATCTGGCCCCCGGGCCTTGAACTTGACATATGTGGCGGAGGGAATGTCACAGTGAACTCTGTAAGATTTGCGATTACATGGAGTACATCTATTTTTTTCTGCCAAAATAGAAAGAAAGAATACATTTAGTAAGAAAAGTTACAGTACTTTATTGATACATATTATTTCCAGGCTTTCGAGGGCCAAATAAAATGATGTGGCGGGCCACATCTGGCCCCCGGGCCTTGAACTTGACATATGTGGCGGAGGGAATGTCACAGTGAACTCTGTAAGATCCGCCCAAAACATCGTGCTGCTCGCGAGCATTAGCTTATAGCTTTAGATCGACATAACTCTGTTTTCCAACTATGGGAAGTAAGAAAGTGGGTGTAAATGTAAGTGGCGAGGAAATAAAGCAGATTGCTTTAATTAAATTAAACAAATAAATCACCAAAAACCTGAAAGAGTGTGTAGCCAACTTAGCGAAGCAATTCTAGCATATCACTGCTAGTCTGCACCGTACTGAAGGAGGTTTTAACGCCAGCTGAGGATGTGAAAATAATATCCAAATTATTATTATAAAACATTGGACATTTATCTATGAAAATATGGAGAAGCAGCTGGAAGGAGAAACCGTAGAAGGTCACTCGCCAGGGCAAATGATGTACATTATTATTGCATTAATTCATACAACTATTGTAGTTGTTAGTACTACATTCTAATTGTTTTCATAGAATATGTATAAAATCAACTAAAATTTGCTTTACTTTTTTAAAGTCATGTTACATGTCAAATTGACGTGTTTTGGGGGGCCAAACACCAATAAAATGTATTTCAATTAATTTGAATAGCCACTGTATATTCTGCACATTCATTTTGCTCATTTAAGATACACAATCTTTTGCACACAAGCTGTGCGCTTTTAAGTTTGCACGTGTTTTAATACATGCAAACCTTTAGTACAACAGTTGCTGTATTTAAATAGTATTCTGACCCCTCTTCACACATTGGTGGAGTGCGTTTGCAGTAGGGCACGGAGTCAAGTTTGACTGTGCGTGTAAAGTGAAAACATGTGTGTACTCCTTTAAGAATGGGATTTTGGAGCCAGCACGACCTGAGACACCTTCCTCCCCGCACAGCAGAACAATAGCACAAGCGATTAGACGTCTGGAATGTGGAGCACACATCAAGATGGAAAATGAGTGCGGAGCGGAGGCTTGAAGATGAAGATACCGGCATGTTGATTTGATGACAAACGATGCAAAATACAAAAAGAAAAGTACTGTTTATGTGTTCTTTCATGACCTAATGGAAAATTCCCGTAGGTATCAGCTACTCACCAAGGTCATTTTCAGGTGGTCTCTGGTCGTGGAGTTGTACCGCTCAATCTTCTGCTTGATTTCCTCCCGGCCGAACTCGGTGCGCAGCTTCCTGTCCTTCTCCACATCCTGACAGAAACACAACCACATGATGAGTCGGCACAAACACGTGCAGGGAGGCCCCGCTACACAAACACTGATAGCATAGCAACACGGACATCACCTGCCACTTGACCACAATAGTCCAGAACCAGATGTAATATTCAAGTAGTTCAGTCTTATTTGTGTAATCTGTATTTTAATGTACAGTACGTGTGGTCTTTATAGTGCATCATACTGCTCTACTCTATTAAAACACACACACACACACACACGACTCACACACACAGCATGGAATGGGATCCTTATATGGAGAAAACGCAGCTAGAGGAGACATGGAGGTGCTTTCAGTCAGTAGTGTTTAAACCAGACCTGAGCAAATTAAGGCCCGGGGGCCACATGCAGCCCGTTAAGCTCTTCAATCTGGCCCGCCGGACATTCTCAAATAATTTATTTAGATCTTCAAGATGTAAAGTGTAGCTGCCATTACGATGTGCAGTGATGTTTTCTAATGACCGGAAGTCTTGAACTATACTAAGTATTTCAATGGTTGAATTCTGCGCTTTTGCATGATATACTAGTTACTATGGTAATCTAATGAGTTACTATGGTAATCTAATGAGTTACTATGGTAATAATCTGAGTCACAGCAGCTCAGACGAGGCACCAAGCAGTGTGGGTGGGGAGCGTTTCCACAGAGTGTTTCCAGAGCGGCCAGCCTGAAATGCGGGTGTCAGGGAAAGATGCGGAAGGAGATTTTTTATAACAAAGTTCTAAAGCTTAGTGATGTATCAGATGTATCAGATTGTAGGTGTTTTTTGTTTTTTTTTACCCTTCGCGTTCATATTTTGCTGTTTGTTGCATTTTTTTGTGTTTCGCTTGATTGTAAAATATGTCCATAGAGAGGGGGTGTGATGTTCATATGTTGTCAATATTCAGTGTTTTATCTTTCATAGTTAATATTGTAAATCCCACATTCTTTATTTTCATGTACATTCTGGGTGTCTCATTCAGTAAAAAAATTTAAAATTCCATTCCATTTTTTAAGGCTGTCTGTCATAACTTTTTTAGCATTCAGATATTATTGTGAGGTTTTGTATTAGTGTTCCTAAAAATCAGATATACCGGCCCCCAGACACATTTTTTTCTATAAATTTGGCCCTCCAAGTCAAAATAATTGCCCAGGCCTGCTTTAAACACTCATTATTGATACATTCAGTGTTTTTGATTACTTTTAAAGCGGCCCGCCACAGATAAATGAATGCATGACAACAAACACATTTGTCACACCCTTTTTGCCCTTGTTCATAAGCACATAACGGAATTGTCGGTGAATATAGCTGGTTGTTACAATTCAGTACGATAGATGGTGGTAGGGCTGGGCGATATGGACTTTTATTAATATCTCCATATTTTTAGGCCATGTCTCGATACACCATATATATATCTGGATAGCCTTGAATGAACACTTGATGCATATAATCACAGCAGTATGATGATTCTATGTGTCTACATTAAAACATTCTTCTTCATACTGCATTAATATATGCTCATTTTAAACTTTCATGCAGAGAGGGAAATCACAATTAAGTCAATTGACCAAAAGTGTATTTATTAATTAAACAGTTATTAAGCAGTGGCACAAACATTCATGTCATTTCCAAAACAGAAAGTGCAAGATAGTCAGAGACATTTTAAAACAAGCTATGAGTGCACTTTTGTGCATGATGTCACTAAGATGACATACCAAAACAACACTAAATTAAAGTGCACTTTTTGTACAGAACGCCACTACAATAGTTTCAAACAAATAAAGTGCACTTTTGTGCATGATGTCACTCAAGATATTTCAATAAGTGTCAAATAAAAATGAGCTGCATAATAGGAAATCAAATAGTGTATGTCCTTCGCTATGTGGTAGGTTCCTGCGGACGTTATCTCCTTCTGTTTTTGACTATTTGTTTCATACGGTGTTGATGTGGAAATGGTTGCTTCGGCATTTTGTGGGTGTGGCACCAAACGGAGATGTTGACATGCAGAGTTTCAAGCACTCTTCATTCTCTAGCAAGTGACTTTTCAAATGATGCTACATTAGTAAAGCTGCTATTTTTTGTACGCTTTTGCCACATACTTGACATATTACTATTGTATGTTCCAAACCTTCCCGCTTGAAGCCAAACCACCGCCAGACGGGGAATTAATTCTTCCTTCATTTGTTACCAGATTCGCACCTTCTCTCTCTCTCGTATTACCACTCGCACCACTCCGTTAGCATCACAGCTAACGTTACCATGCCGCTACCTCTCTGCTCTGCGAGGGCTTATGACGTTGCACACGTGACGTATGTAAGAAGGTGCGCTTGTTTTACGTCTCTGTGAGAAGGAGAGACAAGAAAGAGCGGGAAGAGGCTGTAGTGCAATGCCCGCAGTTAAAAGCAACTGCGTGAGAACATACACTCGAATATCACGATATTGTCATTTTCTGTATCGCACAGAGACAACCCCGCGATGTATCGAGTATATCGATATATCGCCCAGCCCTAGATGGTGGTATGCATTGTAACTGCACTTCTTAATGAGGCTCATACGCACCTGCTCTGCCAGAGCATAAGAATGGGTAGTAGAAGTGATCAGTGTTGCAAACTTAGCCACTTTGTCGCTATCGAGTAATCAAGAGTCCTCCAGATATACATTTTCAAAAAGGCTACCGGTGACAAATATAGTGTGGAGACTTTTGGAGACTCAGATTCTGACATAAGAGATACGTGTAGACTGCAATATGACGCCAGTAAACAACACCAACACTTCAAATGTTCCATTGAAAATAAAGAACATTGCACAGGGCACTCAAAAATCTGTCAAAATGTTTTAGTATGAGTTTAAAGCCGCACCGCTTGATGGGTTGTCGGCCCATTATGGCTACCGTAGTCAGAGATACAAGTATTACTATGGTGTGTGTGTATAAGGACCGCTAAATGGCACCCGTTAACAGACATATTATCTGGCATTTTGTTTCACAGTATTATGCAAAACCAACTATTTTTTACCTCTTTGTACTGGCTGATGTGTATTTGAGATCTGCATAAGTCCTGAAAATTTGCGCATGTCCGCCACTGTAGTCCGTGCCGATGCCGTAGTCGATAAGCAGCTTCTTTGTCTCTATCTTCTTGTTATGGGACATTCATCCTCTGCTGTTGCCATTTCGAATATAAAGTAGTGTAAAGTTCTCACTCATATCTCGCTATGGAAGCGCTAAAAACTACCAGTGTAGTGAGTTTACATTATTCACCCAAGGAACTTTAGTTATTAGAGAGTTCCGGTCTGACTTTTTTTTCACGGGACACATTTCTGGCATTGTTGTTGCACTAGTGAGCAACGGATGAGGAGATGCTGCACCGTTATTGATTGAAGTAAAGTCTGAATGTCATTAAAACAGTTAGCTCCATCTTTTGACACTTCTTCCACTCCCGTCCTTGCACGCTACACCGCTACAACAAAGATGACGGAAGGTGGGCCACGTAAATAAGACCGCCCACAAAACGGCGCATGCTGAAGCGACTGACTGTCAGAAAGCGACTTGAAGATGGTCCGTAAAACATCTATGCAACATTTTGACCAAAGAACCACCATTACATGTTATGTAGACCACAAGAAAATGTTTTATATTTAGAAATAAAATCATAACACGACCCCTTTAATGCGCCTTATAATCTGGTGTGCCTTTTGTATAAAAAAAAAGACCTGAATAGTAGAGTTGGGTATCGTTTGAATTCGAACGATTCCGATTCTTTGTTCCGATTCCGATTCCTGACGATTCTCGATTCCGATTCTTTTAAGAGGCAGGGTCAAAAAAAAAAAACGTTTAGGATATTTTAAATGAGCTAGCTAACCTACAGTCTTTCTGAATGAAATAGTCTGACATTCTCCATCAATTTTAATTCTATTAACTTTTTATGAACTTTACTATAAATTCCTCACAGGGCTGTTTTCAACTAGAATATAAATATCAAATCTATGAACTTGAATATAAATATTATAAATTATGAATACATTTTCCCAGGGGTACACTTTCCTCAAGAGAGCTTTATTTTTGAAAACCTCATGGAAACACATTTACACATAAGTGTATGATGCTGCAGGAAACCTCATGAAAACACCTTTACACATAAGTGTATGATGCTGCAGGAAACCTCATGAAAACACATTTACACATAAGTGTATGATGCTGCAGGAAACCTCATGAAAACACATTTACACATAAGTGTATGATGCTGCAGGAAACCTCATGAAAACACCTTTACACGTAAGTGTATGATGCTGCAGGAAACCTCATGAAAACACATTTACACATAAGTGTATGATGCTGCAGGTACTTAAAAATGTTACCGTGCTCCCACTGATGGGCTAACCTGGTGCAGAAAAGCAAATAAACAATAAGAAACAACTTGCAAAACCCAGTCCAGATTAGCAGCAGGTACAGTATAAAATCAGAGACAGTTCTTGTTTAGGAAAATGACCATATCCGCCTTCTCAGGCAGGATGCGTGAGCGTTCTGGACAGATAGTGTCTCCTGCTGTGGAAAATACACGTTCGCTGGGTGTGGAAGAAGCTTGAACGCATAAATAGGAGAAAGCTAGATCTGACAGCAAAGGATAAGTCTTTTGTTGGTTCCACCGGACCACCACCATGCACAGCAGGGTCGTCAGACATAAGTATCGGTGGAACGTCCTGGTACATCTGCAGCTCTCTCTCCACTCATTTCTTGATGGACATGGAGCTCTGTTATTTCGCGGTTATTTCATTTTTTTTTGTAAAGTAAAGCCACACTTTCGACCGCCGACGCCCGCTATCCATGCTTGAGCTTGACTGACTCGCTCACTTCCGGCGGTGGGCGCTTCTTCGTTGGTGTTCAGCGGCTTCTTCTTCTGGTTCGGCGGACATATTTTTTTCCGGTCGGCGGACTAGGTATCGAAAATAGGAATCGAAATTTTAACTTCCGAACGATTCCGGGAGAATCGGAAAGTTAGTCCCGGTTCCAATCGATACTCGATACCCGATACCCAACCCTACTGAATAGACACGCTCATCGGCAATGCGCCTTATAATCCGGTGTGCCCTATGGTCCAGAAAATACCGTACTTATGTTTTCAATGAGCAACAAGTGCTGCCGTGGGACCATCCCCCAACTACTGTATTTTTCAGACTATAAGTCGCTCCGGAGTATAAATCGCACTGGCTGAAAATGCACAATAAAGAAGGAAAAAAACAAGTATAAGTCGCATTTTTGGGGGAAATTTATTCGATAAAACCCAACACCAAGAATAGACATTTGAAAGGCAATTTAAAATAAATAAAGAATAGTGAACAACAGGCTGAATAAGTGTACGTTATATGAGGCATAAATAACCAACTGAGAACGTGCCTGGTATGTTAACGTAACATATTATGGTAAGAGTCATTCAAATAACTATAACATATAGAACATGCTATACGTTTACCAAAAATGTTTCACTCCTAATCGCTAAATCCCATGAAATCTTATACGTCTAGTCTCTTACGTGAATGAGCTAAATAATATTATTTGACATTTTACGGTAATGTGTTAATAATTTCACACATAAGTCTCTCCTGAGTATAAGTCGCACCCCGACTTATAGTCCGAAAAATACGGTAAAAGCCATCTTGTTTGTGACATTAAAAAAACTTGCTCATGCTTTTCATGTCTTTAACTCACTTTTTGTTTACATCGCAATTCTGCCAGAGACACTGACAAATAATCTCAAGAGAGCATAAATTCAAGCTCGCCTCATGTTTAATATTTGCTTCATTTGTCCGTGTGGTCGCAAATAAATTTGCCTTTTAAACCCTGACGTGACTTTCCACGCTAAGCGCGCGCCAGGTTGGCTTATGACGGGTAAGAAGATTAACACCGTCTGAGTCCTTACCAAGAAGGGATTGAGAAAGAAGTGAAAAAAAGGCAAATAATGACAATAATACTGTTTGTCACCATGGCGACCATCAAACTTGTGTCTAGTCTAAACGTTCCTGCTGGACAGGATCACGAGGTGGCGGTAGGGCTGCACAAAGAGGGTTAAAAGGAAGTGAGAAGACCCAAACAAAAGCGGCGTAGCAACACAATGAGGTCATGAGTCTGATGGAGAGCAGCAGGTTCTCTCATGTGGATTTAAATCTTGATGTTCCTTTTCAACGTTGAATGCCCTTTTATCTCCGCCATGCACACCTGCAGCATTCCTGCCTTTATCTGCATGTAAACAGAAGATGTCACCGCATGTGACAAAACATGCTAAACTAGACTGCGCCAGACTCAACATGACGACCGGGACACTTTGAAGAAATAAACCCAATGTATAAAAAAATAGAAAAACCACGACCAAGTTCAGCTTTCAAGTTATTATTTTGTCTCAATGTGTCTGTTCTTCCCCGACCCCCTCCTTCTCGCCCATGTTACTTCCTGTTGCGTCCACAGGGGGGAAGTTAAGATGGACCACACCTTTCCCACACAGCATTCCTGCATGCACTAATAGGTGAACCAGTTCCTCTCTAGTCCTAACTGGGGCACGAGGGGACACCTGTAGCGGATCTTAGCAACTGCTGCAGACCTCGAAAACACACTTTTTTTTAGTTTAACCAGCCAACAAACACACTCACTGAAATGTACAAAAGGAAGGAAGACACGTTGAGGAGGAAATTGAGAAAGAAAGTGGGAGGTGTGTTTTAGTGGGCAAGCATGACGACTCAAGCGTGAACCACAAAACACAAACAGTCAGTGAGGTTGACTGTTCAGACTGTTAGCCTTCAAACCACCAGTCTCCTGGAGGGCAGACCACCCAGAACACCTTGCAGCAACAATAAAATAAAAACTAAGAACGCCCAAACTAAAGGCTCACAATAGCGAGAACGCACTGTGATTATCGATAAACTGCGTTCAATAACCTACAATACATTGTAAACAGCACAGTGTCTACTGTGGACTCTTTCAGGTTCCTGGAATCCACAATTTTTACGCGACCTGAAGTGGACCCCCCACATAGACACAATCAGAAAAAAGGCACAGCAGAGGATGCACTTCCTGCGCCAACTTAAAAAATTCAACCTGTCCCAGGAGTTGCTGATCATGTTCTCCACCTCCATCATTCAGTCTGTCCTGTCTGGTTTGGATCTGCAACCAAGCTGGACAGACACAGACTGCAACTGACAGTTAGGACTGCAGAAAAGACCATCGGCGTCGACCTTATACCGGTCCGGGGTGGGGACACAGGCAGGTAGCATCACTGTAGACCTCTCACACCCTGGTCACAAACTGTTCAAACTCCCCTCTTAGGCAGACGTTACTAATCACCGTACGCCAAAACAACCCGTCATAAGAACAGTTTCTTCCCCCAGGGTATCAATCTGATGAACGCTGTGAAATAACTCTGAAACTAATTTGTCACTGTGAATGTACTAACTCAGACCTGGGTATATTCAGGCCCGGGGGCCACATGCGGACCATCAAGCTTTTCAATCTGGCCTGCCGGACATTCCCCCCAATTTTTTTTAGATCTTTAAGATAGAAACTGTAGCTGTCATTATGATGACAAGTGATGTTTTCAAATTACCGTAAGTCTTGAACTATACAAAGTAGAGATGTCCGATAATATCGGACTGCCGATATTATCGGCGGATAAATGCTTTAAAATGTATTATCGGAAATGAACGGTATCGGTTTCAAAATTATCGGTATCGGTTTCAAAAAGTACAATTTATGACTTTTTAAAACACAGCTGTGTACACGGACGTAGGGAGAAGTACAGAGCGCCAATAAACCTTAAAGGCACTGTCTTTGCGTGCCGGCCTAATCACATAATATCTACGTCTTTTCACAGACACAAGTGAATGCAAGGCATACTTGGTCAACAGCCATACAGGTCACACTGAAGGTGGCCGTATAAACAACTTTAACACTGTTACAAATATGCGCCACACTGTGAACCCACACCAAACAATAATGACAAACACATTTCGGGAGAACATTCGCACCATAACACAACATAAAAACAACAGAACAAATACCCAGAACCCCTTGCAGCACTAACTCTTCCGGGACTTTGATTGATTGAAACTTTTATTAGTAGATTGCACAGATGCTACAATATACACCACCCGTTACCCCCTAACCCCCCCCCCCCCACACACACACACACCTCAACCCCGCACCCCCAAACCCCGCCCACCTCAACCTCCTCATGCTCTCTCAGGGAGAGCATGTCCCAAATTCATATTAAAAAAAATATGGCAGTGCCATGTTGGCATTTTTTTCCATAACTTGAGTTGATTTATTTTGGAAAACCTTGTTACATTGTTTAATGCATCCAGCGGGGCATCACAACAAAAATTGGCATAATAATGTGTTAATTCCACGACTGTATATATCGGTATCGGTTGATATCGTCGGAATCGGTAATTAAGAGTTGGACAATATCGGATATCGGCAAAAAAGCCATTATCGGACATCTCTAATACAAAGTATTTCAATGGTTGGAATCTGCGCTTTTGCATGATATACTAGTTACTATGGTAATCTAATTAGTTACTATGGTAATCTAATTAGTTACTATGGGAATCTAAGTCACAGCAGCTCAGACGTGGAAGGAGATTTTTACAACAAAGTTCTAAAGCTTAGTGATATGTATCAGATTGTAGGTGGGTTTTTTTTACCCTTCACATTCATATTTCGCTGTGTTTGTTGCATTTTCGTCGTATTTCGCTTGATTGTAAAACATGTCAATCGAGAGTGTGTGACGTTCATATGTTGTCAATATTCAGTGATTTATCGTTCATAGTTAATATTGTAAATCCCACATCATTTATTTTCATGTACATTCTGGGTGTCTCATTCAGTAAAAAAATTTAGAATTCCATACCGTTTTTAAGGCGGTCTGTCATAATGTTTTTAGCATCCAAGCAGACATTATTGTGAGGTTTTGTATTAGTCTTCCTAAAAATCAGATATTCCGGCCCCCAGGCGCATTTTTTTTCTCTAAATTTGGCCCCCCCGATTTAAAATAATTGCCCAGGCCTGTACTAACTGATGTTCACTTCATCATCTTTTTGCTTTTGCCCTATTCACCACTGCACTATCACTTATTAGCCTTACATATATTAGTTATTTAAGTATTTGTTTATATTTTCAGTTTCTTGCTAATATTGTTTACATTGAACAAATACAGCACTGTCTACCAAGTCAGATTCCTTGTGTGTTAAACATACTTGGCCAATAAAGCTGATTCTAAATCTGATATACGTGTGTTTATGGAGGTGGAACAAAAACAAACAATAATTAGAATAGCAGTCAGAGAGGGCAGACCTCCAACCAGCAGCTAACAGCAAAGAATCCTTAAAAGAAAAATCCAGACATTTTGAACGTTTCATCAAAGTCCGCCCATAACTTTAGTTATGATACTGTTGGCAAAATAACTAAGTAAAACTAGGAGGGGGGCTAAAATAAACAATTCTTATTTATTACAATTTTAAATCGATGAATAATTTTAATTTATTTATAAAAATACTTTTTTTAGGCCAACTCAGAGCGTTTGCGACCTATAACCTGTGTTTAAAAGGTTTTAATATAATCTCCATACCAAATGTATTGCTGGAATCGGTTCGAATCGACAATCGTGTTCTTGAATCAAGAATCGGAATCGAATCATGAGAATCACATCCCTAAAAACTACCGGTGACTAACTATAGCTAACAGGCAATCATATGCTGGCCAATACATAAACTCTTGGAGGAGGTAATAAATGTCATAGTTGATATTTTGCAGGGTAATTTAAGTACAAACAGCAATGGTGTACAAACAACGAGAGTGTTTTAATGCAAGCTAACTGTAAACTAAATAAAACACCACATCTCAAATAGATATATCAAAAAGAAACATCACAAAAATACATACATAAAAACGACGGGGAGTGTTCCCCCTAAAATTTAGAGACAGACGCATTTGTCCCAACCAAAAATACTAATGCAGATGAGGAACATCATTTATTTTGAAATTTGACTAGATTGTTCGCAGGTGATCTTTAAAATGATGTGTGGGGAACGTTGCCATAAATATAGCTTGTTCACAATATCTTGCGGTTAGTTTGTATTCATACTTAAAAAGCACGTATTTTGAATGAAGTCGTCCTAATCCTGGGATGGTCACCGAGTAACGTGAACAAGCTAAAATATTTGGTCATCTCACCACAGCACAGTACCAACACCAACAAAAGATTGGAACTGTTTTAAAGAGTAGGCAAACGTCAGTGTTGTGAGTAATGGTTACACAACACAAAGATAACACCTAATCACACTCTACTATTTGTCAACATGTATGACTTTATGTCTTTTCAGGACAGAAAGATGATAGTACGCAGAGTAGCAAAGAACAGTGGAGAGACTGAGGAAGCCTAGGTGAGGTCCTACATTTTCATGAAAAAGCAAATGATCACCATTAAAAGGCATTAATCGGCAATGGCAATCAAGTACTTTTTCATGACAATCAGCCAATTTCTCTCTGGCTAATATTGTTTTTATTTTGAGTCCTCTGGTTGACTAGCTCGCGGCTAATTGCGCATCTCCATACACAGTGTCGACGAGAGCTACTCCTGTAAGTTGTTAATAGACTTAGACTTCCTTTATTGTCATTCAAATTTGAACATTACAGTACATATAAGAACAACATTTTGTTGCATTAGCTCGTGGTAGTGCAGGATAAAAGAGCTAAAAGATAAAATAGTTAATAATACCCTCCGTTACAAAAAACATAATGTCCTAATATCTTAAGCAACATTATCAAGTATTAATATTAAGTACTAGGGGGGTTAGGGGCTAAACATGTTACACACTGAAAGAAAACAGGGGCGGGCATGCTAGCTAAGCGAGCTAGCTGCTAAACTAGCTTGAAACAACAGAAGAGTAAGTGCTTAGTATAGTTTAAGAGGTGTAGATGGAAGCACGTTACATTAGAAAGTAAAGAGTTATTAACAGGAAATTAGGAAGTAGAATAATATGAGAGAGATGATAATCTAACAGCTGTTAACTACTGATGTGTCAGGATTTCCGCTACCAGAAGTACACAACACGTAAGTAAGGAGGGCGGATGGATCCACAAATTGGTGGTGTCGACACCAAGTGTAGTATCAGTCTATGATCGATACGAGAGTGATTAGGTGAATATTTTTATTGTCTTGAAAAATGTTTTTTTTTTGTTCACTTTTAAAATTCAGGGAATAACTTGTACTTTTCTCTGTCATGTCCTGAAATAAAAAATAAAAATAATTCATTGGATACAGGAGGGCTTTGAGAGCATAAAGGGTTTCAATGACATCAAATATTAACTATTAACTTTATTACATGTTGTAAAAGTAGTGACACTCCATTTGTGTGGTTATTAGCCTCAAGCTGAGTAAACAGAATGCTGATGCTAATAAGCCAACACTAAAGCAAATGTGTTCATGTGGTCAGCGTAAGATAAACACTAACATTAATTTTTTTATATAGTTATTTACAGCTGAAATGGACCACAAGTAATCGTCTGACTTTTCATGAACAATTTGGTACACTTTTATTTTATTTTTTAAATAATATTGATTTGTATATTGTTGCTTTGTATTTCATGTACCGTACTTACTTTTTAGTAAAATAACTGACCTAATATTGTCTGTTTATTTATGGTATCAGTGTAGAAATATACTAAACTCTTCTCCATACGTCATTAGCCTGATTTGTATAAACTACCTGAACTGTGAAATGCGGTCGAAACACAAACCACACACTTCTACAGGAGTATATATTTCTAGGAACTACAGGTTCCAGGAACCAAGGAAAAAGGCCTAATGTGTAATAGTAGTTCATGATTTTCGTTAGTTATTGTGTACTATAGACTTTGTTCTGCTCAAACAATTGCATGTAATAAAAGTGAATAAGGAACCAGTTTAAATATTGTGCTGATATTCTTAAACTGTCAGACTAGCACTATTTGTGAATACATTGAAAATTTGAGTTAACACGTGATCGGTATTTGTATCAGCCGGTCTCACTCATGGATGATCGGTATCGGAATCTGCAGCATGAATTCCTAAGCAGAACATCCTTACAAAATGAATCCCTAATTACAATGGCACATACTTCAAATATGGTTTTACCACTTCCAAGCATGTGTTGTGTGCAAGGTAGTTGTTAATCATTTAGGATTAAAGTACAAAGAACTATCCAGAACTTTCTGTAATGGAATTGAAGACATTGTTCCTTGTCCAAATTAACTGGATTTGGAGTGCTGATGGTGACCACTACCAAACCAAGACTGTGCATGAAAACAACCACTATGAAGCTATGATGTATCCGACAAAGTGAAGACACACTAGTGAGTCAGTGTGAAGCAAGAACCATCCGTCATTTCCAAATAACATTATGATGTGTAAACGTAGGCAACTCCTACGTTTTGTTACACAATCATCTCGAAAGTCATCATCTAGTTGGACTACATTGTACCAGATTGCACTTCATTTGTCATGTTTTGTTTTTTGTGCTTAACGTTCCAAATCCAACGCTGAGCTCTAGAAAAACACAGAAAAACACGTGTTAGCGTGGAGTCAAAATAACGTGCTGCTCTGTGATTGTTTATAATGAAGGCTGTCGAGTCAGAGATCCTGTACTTTTCCTCACAACTGCAGATGCAAACCCCTGTAAAAGCGCACACTAACCAAAACACAAGACTGACTGACGATCCTGATGCTGCTATCAGTCAGAAAACCGATGACACACCGCATGATGGGTAATTGGTCACGCACCTTTTGAGTACACGCTGTCACCGCACGCAAACATCTTGTTGTTACGAGAGGACACTAAACGTTTATAATAGTAGTTAAGCAGCAAGGCTAGTACGTTGGAATCGCTACACTAAAATAAGCTAAGCTAAGCAAGAGAAATCCCTTCAATTCAAAATACACTTTTTGTCAAAGACTATGTAGTCACCACAATTAGATTTGGCGCTACTTGTTTGCTCTCATTAATTAAAGCTTAATAATGGGACTGTTTGTTAGTGGTAGTATGCATTGTTACTCTGCTTCTTAAAAACACTTCTTACGACATGTCTGCCAGAGAATAAGCACACGTAGCAAGAGGAATGCCAACTTGCCAAATGTGTTGCTATATCTAGTAGAGATGTGAATCCCTCACTACATAGGATTCAATTGGATTTCGATTAGAGATGTCCGATAATGGCTTTTTTGCCGATATCCCATATTCCGATATTGTCAAACTCTTAATTACCGATTCCGATATCAACCGATACCGATATATACAGTCGTGGAATTAACACATTATTATACCTAATTTTGTTGTGATGCTCCGCTGGATTGATTAAACAATGTTAACAAGGTTTTCCAAAATAAATTAACTCAAGTTATGGGAAAAAAATGCCACATGGCACTGCCAAGTCACAAAGTGCATTATTTTTTTTAACATGCCTCAAAACAGCAGCTTGGAATTTGGGACATGCTCTCCCTGAAAGAGCATTAGGAGGTTGAGGTGGCCGGGGTTTGGGGGGTGGGGGGGTGTATATTGTAGCGCCCCGGAAGAGTTAGTGCTGAAAGGGGTTCAGGGTATTTGTTCTGTTGTGTTTATGTTGTGTTACGGTGCGGATGTTCTCCCGAAATGTGTTTGTCATTCTTGTTTGGTGTGGGTTCACAGTGTGGCGCATATTTGTAACAGTGTTAAAGTTGTTTATACGGCCACACTCAGTGTGACCTGTATGGCTGTTGACCAAGTATGCCTTGCATTCACTAGTGTGTGTGAAAAGCCGTAGATATTATGTGATTGGGCCGGCACGCAAAGGCAGTGCCTTTGAGGCACGCCCCCAATATTGTTGTCTGGGTGGAAATCGGGAGAAATTCGGGAGAATGGTTGCCCCGGGAGATTTTCGGGAGGGGCACTGAAATTCGGGAGTCTCCCGGGAAAATCGGGAGGGTTGGCAAGTATGACTGGGAGACGCAACTGCTCTATACTTCTCCCTATGTCCGTGTACCACTCCGTACAGCGGCGTTTTAAAATGTCATAAATTTTACTTTTTGAAACAGATACCGATCATTTCCGATATTACATTTTAAAGCATTTATCAGCCGATAATATCGGCAGTCCGATATTGTCGGACATCTCTAATTTCGATGGTATACAGTAGGGCTGGGCAATATGGCTGAAAACTATATCAGGATATACGTTCTTTATAGTGATCGATAATGATAATTATTGATACTTTGTATGACTTTTTTAAGCCTGCCAATAAATACAGTAAAGAAATTTCCAACATACCAAGGGTGCTATTTATCAGTGGAGAGGGTGTCGTAGCCAGGTAGGATGAGCGCGGTTAAGGTAATAAAATAATTAAAGGAGATTTGAAGCTAGTTGCAGATTTGAGACACTAGATGGCAGTAGTGTATAAGTTATTGGACACTACACAGAGTAGTATGGGAAGCTACTCATTAAACCGACACGTTGGACGTGTCAGGATGTTGCCGCACTGTCTGCATTAAAACCAACAAAACTAAAGACAAGTTTCTCAAGATATTACAGTTTCTCTTCTCACCCCATGCAGAAAACCCACAGCGAGACAGAAAGACGGCACAACCAAACTTGGTAGTTGATACTGTTACGTGATTGCGTGTCTCTCCTATTGCCCGGTGAATACTGTTAACTTATTGGCTGTTAACATGTCCCTCCCATTGCTCAGTGACACTTCCTGTTTCCTGGGTTCCCAAAGTGCGAGTAACTTCATTAAACGCATCTTTCTTCATTATTTCTGGTTTCTTTCGACAAAAAATATAAATATATATCGAATATTTTATCAAACGCATTTTATATTTACATGGATTATGTGTCTATCATGATATATAATGATATTGGTATACAGTGGAACCACGATCTACGAACCCCTCTATATGCGAACTTTTTGGTTTACAAACCTTTAGATCGTAGCAAATATGCCTCTGAGTGTGAATTATGTCTCTGTGGACAAACGCTTCATTTAGGCGCCTGCAGGCAAGAAGGCAGCAAGGCAAAACATTGTTGCTGAGTCGGAGCCATCCACTTGACTTGCTGAGCAGGAATATTCACCTTTCAACACTCCAGCATGTGTGCCTTTTCTTAATTGTTTCACCTTTTGACAAGTTTTGTCCATTTTACTAATTTAATTAGAGTGCCAAAAACTTGAAAAACGGCGCAAAAACGCTGTGGAGTTAAAAAAATGTTTTTTTAAAAGGCTATTTGCGAGGAGCTGGGGCTCACAGGGATGATCACAGCACAGCACAGTTAGTAACCGCATTGTTTTAAATGTGAGAAGAACCGTCTTTCTGGTAAAAGTTGTCAAAGCAGCCTTATTTAACAGCAGAAGAAAAACGTTTTATTTTGTCTTTTAATAGCACGGCCCCTCGCTCTTCCAAAGCATCCCCATTCTTTTTCCCTCTGTCTGCTCCTTTCTCATCTGTTCCCTTTCGTTGTTAATGTTGTTTATTATGTTTATTATTGTGGCAATAGGGTTGTTGAAGATAAGGATGTTGTGATTTTGTTTTGTGAGGGCACCATAGTGACTTCTGTGCTTGCAAGCTTTGACAGAGCAGAGCATACAGCAGCTTGTTGTTGTTTTGACTTTTTTTTACTACATATAAAGTTGATCCATCACCTCCTTGTTATGTTTGATATACAGTACTGTATAGCATACTATATTGTGTTCAAAGTGTACAGATCTTTGCTAAAATATGGACTTTTCATTATTCATATTTACATTGTTTCTTATGGAGAAATTTGCTTCACTATACGAACTATGTTAAAAACAGTTAAGTTCGTAAATGGAAGTTCCACTGTGTACCTTTTCAAAACAGGTTACTAAAGCTTCTCTTTGCTGCTGACGTATACGCGCAGTGAGTAAGCTTGGAGAATTCCCCCCCAAAAATAGATTTTTGAGAGATTTTTATCGATTGAGAATCGTAATAAGCAAGAATCATGACTCGGATGAGAATCTATTTTTCCGGCACCCCTACTAATTCCCAACTATTTAGACCCATCCAGATACTTTTTTTTAAAAACCTAGACTAACGACAAATCTACAGACTTTTTCTGGGCACTTCTAACGCTCTTCTCTATTAACACCATCTCTAAAAGCACTCACCGGTGGCTATCGTCTTGTGAAATTAAAAAAAATTAAAAAAGAAATGACAACCTATTTGTTTAGTTTTTATGTTTTTACTTATTTTTGGTCTTTCCCATAACCTCTTGAGAACCAGCGTCCACTGCAGTGGACATTTGTGCTTTGCATAACTGAGAGAACAAACACAAACGTCCACTGCAGAGGACATCGGCTTTAGGAGGATATACAGAACCAGCGTCCTCTGCAGTGGACAATTTTGGTGTTGCTTTATGAGGTCAGACACAAACGTCCACTGCAGAGGATGCAGGCTTTAGGAGGATATACAGAACCAGCGTCCTCTGCAGTGGACAATTTTGGTGTTGCTTTATGAGGTCAAACACAAACGTCCACTGCAGAGGATGCAGGCTTTAGGAGGATATACAGAACCGATCATATCCTCCTGAGAACCAGCGTCCTCTGCAGTGAACGTTTGTGTTTCGCAAAGGGGCTGTGGAGAGGCGGGGCTGGCAGACCGACAGCGAGGCAGGGCACACCGCTCCACGATGGCGGCGAGGAGGCATGGACGGCAAACGAGCAGAGAGGCGGGGCGCGCCGGGTTCGACGCCGCAAACAAGATCAGGTGCGTGGATCGCGCACCTGGGCACAATTGAGTAATCCCCTCTCAGTCTGTAAAAGGGCGGCAGCCGAGAACAACGGGGCAGAAGGAGTTGGAGAGTGAACAGCAACACATGCAGCGCGGAAGAGAGCGAGAGGCAGACGACGCGGAAGGCTGAAAAGCGAACCGAGGAGCGAGCAGTGAAAGCGGCAGAGCTAAAAAGCGACCAGACGGGACTAAAGGTTATTGACAAATAAACAAAGTCAAAACTCTGCTTGAAATAATGTCTGTGTTTGGTGGTCCTTAGAACCCACACGACGGCTTCAGACCGTGACAGGGGCTATTTTTTTTAAATGTATCTAACATAAATGTCCACTGCAGAGGACGCTGACTTAAAAGGAAATACAGAACCCGGCTTATCTTTCTGAGAACCAGCGTCATCTGTAGTGGACGTTTGTGTTTCGATGTTTTTTTTCAAGAAATGTCCACTGCAGAGGACGGCGGCTTTAGGAGAATATACAGAACCGCACTTAACGTTATTCCTCTCTCTAACAGTGTTTTTTCCAAATATATTTCTAATGCGTCACGGCAAATTATGAAAATTAAACGATACTCACTCCCCACAAATATGTCTCAGTTCTGTGGGAAACACAGAGTCAACTCCAGCATGTCTAAAAGGAGCAATACATTCTAGAAACACCCACTCTACCTGCTTATAATCGCAAGACCAATCTAACGTGCTTTGTTCCTCGTCTCTTGTGCACTTTGCAGCAAACATTAGCTCATATCCTCCATGACGCAGGCGCCCTTTTATCTTCTTCTGCTACACCAGCCATGCGTATTGTTTCTATGCGTATGTTGTGCATTTGCAGCCATATCAGCGCAGCACAGTTACTTTGGAGAACCTCGTAAAACAAACTTTATGTAAGAGCGTGGCCATGGCTACATCAGGAAGTGACATACAATAGAGAAGGCGAGCGCTGGAGGGGTGAGAATGGATGGACAGATGGAGGAAGGAAATCTAGAGAGGGAGAATGTGAAAGGGATGATTTCACGGGACGGCAACTAAAAACATATTTTTATACATGTATGCCATCATACCTGATGGAAGAAAACTGCTATGTTATTAATTGATTGGTAAATTATGGCAGTGTTTTACAACCTTTTTTGAGCCAAGGCACATTGTTTGCGTTAAAAAAATGCGGAGGCACACCACCAGCAGAAATCATTAAAAAACGAAACTCAGTTGACAGTAAAAAGTCGTCGTCGCAATTGTTGGATATGACTTTAAAGCATAACCAAGCATGCATCACTATAGCTCTTATCTCAAAGTAGGTGTACTGTCACCACCTATCACATCACGACATGACTTATTTTGAGTTTATTGCTGTTTTCCTGTGTGTAGTGTTTTAGTTCTTGTCTTGCGCTCCTATTTTGGTGGCTTTTTCTCTTTTTTTGGTATTTTCCTGTAGCAGTTTCATGTCTTCCTTTGAGCGATATTTCCCGCATCTACTTTGTTTTAGCAATCAAAAATATTTCAGTTGTTTTTATCCATCTTTGCGGGGACATTGTTGATTGTCATGTTCGGATGTACATCGTGGACGCCGTCTTTGCTCCACAGTAAGTCTTTGCTGTCGTCCAGCATTCTGTGTTTGTTTACTTTGCAGCCAGTTCAGTTTTAATTTCGTTCCGCATAGCCTTCCTAAAGCTTCAATGCCTTTTCTTAGGGGCACTCACCTTTTCTGTATTTTTGGTTTAAGCATTGGACACTTTTTTACCTTCACACTGCCTCCCGCTGTTTCCAACATCTACAAAGCAATTAGCTACCGGCTGCCACCTACTGATATGGAAGAGTATTACACGGTTATTCTGCCGAGCTCTAGACAGCACTGACACTCAACAACAACACATCATTTGCAGACTATAATTACTGGTTTGCAAAAAATATTTTTAACCCAAATAGGTGAAACTAGATCATCTCCCACGGCACACCAGACTGTATCTCACGGCACAGTGGTTGAAAAACACTGCATTATGGTATTGACATGCTAGCATCAATAGCATCAGGAAGCTCACTTCATCCAGTTTCTACAAGCGTGTGTTGACCCTCCTGAGGTCCTTACATTATTTATAACAGGGTAAAAATGGACCGGCTTTCAGTTATGTAAGGTTTACTTGAGACTTGGCAGCCCGCAAATGAAGTTGCTTCAAGACGTCCAAACATCTCAATCAAGGCAAAACACTTTAGTAGGTTGCGTGATCAATAATACATTAAGCATGTCCACTGGAGCGGACATAAGTAGGCCATGCCCACAAGTATGCAGTAACCAGGCATTAGGTTGCAGGAAGGTAACTTAAGTGAGCCACAAGAAGAGATAAATAATAAAGGATGCTCATCTGTCCATGGCTGAGACAGGCGTCGTAGGCATCCTTGGAGATGAGAAAGCATGAAGATGAGAAGATGAAGAGAAGATGCGCAGATAAGACTTAAAAGAATAAGACGCTTTCATGTGCGCACATTCCAAAGACGTTCTAGCAAGTTTTCCTGATCCTGGCTTTGATGGAAGAGCACATTAATGATTGACATTATAGTTCATTTATGGACGTTGTCATTCAAATTCAGCTATCACTGACGGACCGGCTCGCTTTAGCATTAGCTTCTTTGAGATGGAACATTAGGAACCTTTTCCACTGCAGGTACTTTTACAGGAACTTTCCCGTTTACCCGGGTAAATAAAGCCTCCCTGTGTTTCCACCAAAAACTACACGGGTAGAACCAATTTTTCCAGGAACTTTTCAGAGTTCTTGCCAGCTAGGTGGGACTTTGGGAAGGTTCCCGGAACCTTTTCGGGGGCGTTCCTCAAACTTCTTTTTCAAACAGACCACTGCCATTAGAATGACTTGTTTTTTATTCTTGTGTATTTCTATCATAACAAACGGAGAGAAATAAGAATGAAAAGAACTTTCATTTTGCGGGAACTTTTGTGAAGCATCCGTGTGCTGAAGAACTATATGCAGTTTATTGTTGTTTATTATATTTTTACAAACTTCCTTTCATTACACAAACATATGAGAAGTGGACGGACTCTTTTAAACGTATTTACAGTGGAGTATAAAGCCGGACTCGAAGCAACGACCTCGGCTGCTTACTACTCAGACTTTTTTGGATAAATGTGAAATAATGGATGCAGTACACGAGTAGAGCATAGGTAAATGACATCAAATATTAACTATTTACTTTATTGCATGTTGTAAAAGTAGTCAGTGACACTTTATTTGTGAAGTTATTAGCCTCACCCCCGGTGAACAGAATGCTCATGCTAACAATGTAACGCTAAAGCCGATGTGTACGTGTTGACGGCGTGAGATAAACACTGACATTTATTATTTATATATTGTTATTTACAGCTGAAATGGACCAAAAGGAACCGCCTGACCCTCATGAATTTATCATTTACCAAGAGAAAGACTTTCTGACTGACGGACATTACAATTCGGTACACTTCATTTTGTAAATCATATCGTTTTGTATATTATTACTTTGTATTTCATTTACTTAAGACTTTGGTAAAAGAACTGTGACCTAGTATTGTCTGTTTTGTAGAAATATACTAAACCCCTCGTCTACACGTCTTCAGCTGATTTGGATAAACTACCCTTAACTGTGAAATGTGGTGGAAACACAAACCACACACTTCTCTACAGGAATCAAAAGTTCCTGAACTTTTTACCTATTTTTACTCATTGGATGGAGCTTAGAAAGGTTTCAGAACAACAATAACCTAGGGCTGGGTGATATGGCTCAAAAATGTATCACGATAAAAGTGTATTAAATCTGTCGATAATTATTTATATTCTTTAAAACAAGGACCAAAAATAAGGACCAGGAGAAAAATATATAAAATGCAAACCTTTTTCTTTAGAATGTAACCTTCCTCTGATTATAATCCCCCCAGATATCAAGGCAGTAAGTAAAGGAAATGTCAACACAACCATGGAAAACAATAAATGTAAACTTATAGGGGCTGTTTGCAACATTTACACATACGTCTAGAGGGCGAGAACTTTCCCAAGTATTTTACACAGTATATCCCGCCCTCTTCCTCTTCTATATATTTTTATTTTGATGTAACTGTGATTAAGTTGCAAAAAGCTCCTTTAACAATAACCTCTTAAAAATAAGTAATACGTAAGAAATGCTTAATGAAGTAACAAAATAGTGCAATGTGTGAAAATGTAAACATAGAGACCTGATAAGAGCTATTTTCTGAAAGTTTAGTTTGTATTGTGATGTGGTATTACAAGCGCCTTGGTCTGACAACAATCCGTTTTACAAAATCCAAAAAACTGCCATACTGTCAAGGTGACTTTTCCTGTTTTATCGACAATTTCTTCGCTCTCTGCAGCACTCATTTTTAGTTTTACTTCTCACTCCATGCAGAGAATCAACTGCGAGACAACAAGATGGCACAACCCAATGTGATATACACGGTTACCTGATTGGCTGTTAGCGAGCGTCTTTGTGCATGCAACCAACCTTGCTTCGCAACTTCCTGTTTTTTCCGAAAATATATAAATCAAACGTTTTATCGAAAGCATTTTTTATTGATATTGATTATGTATACTGCAACATATATTGATATCATTTTGTCACCCAGCCCTACAATAAACTTTCTTAGCACTTTAGACACTCTGGTTTGTTTCGTGTTGTAAAAGGCAGAAAAACACTGACACTACTGGCAACTAAGCCCCAAACAAGACAGGACACAGCAGTGTGTGTTTTAGTGTCCTGGGGGCGTGGCCAGATTATCCTCTTGTATTTCTCCATGAAACAGACATACACACATTCATATAGAGACACACACACTTACACACAGACAGAGCTGTCAGTCACCGTGACATTTCCACACAGAGACGCCTTTGACGCACTGAGAAGGTGTACGGAGGCGTTGTGAATGTGTTCTTTGTAGAATTCCTTCCATCTTTTTAAAGTAACAACTTACTTGATGTTTTTGATGAATAGATTTATATCTTACAGCACATTAAGTCACTTTGGTGCGTTTTGATGAAGTGAAGTGAAGTGAATTACATTTATATAGCGCTTTTTCTCAAGTGACTCAAAGCGCTTTACATTGTGAAACCCAATATCTAAGTTACATTTAAACCAGTGTGAGTGGCACTGGGAGCAGGTGGGTAAAGTGTCTTGCTCAAGGACACAACGGCAGTGACTAGGATGGCGGAAGCGGGGATCGAACCTGCAACCCTCAAGTTGCTGGCACGGCCGCTCTACCAACCGAGCTATACCGTCCCAATGGTATAGCTTGATGGGTGTTTCTGCCAGATTCCGCAAATGAATGTCTCTGTGTGTGTCTTCTGGGACGCTCAACTTTATTAAATGTCACTTTGGATGTACTGCAGCTCAACGCCTCAA
>NC_084742.1:64740736-64768236 GCF_033978785.1 Entelurus aequoreus | reverse complement strand
GGCCAGGCTTCTCTTTATAATGGCGAGCTAAGGAAAAAAAACATTTAGTCCAAGGATCGTTCTTGGGAGATTCCAGCCAGGAACCCCACCACCTGTTCTGTCTGGGCTGGTAGGAGGCTCCCGAGCCAACCCTCTACACATTTTCACCCTTAACCGCAGCACATGGACTGTACTGCTTTACTCTCCAAAACCTTTCTCCAAGAACTGTATTATCTGAGCTGAGATTTATAACAAGATCCAGAGACACTAAATAATTGAATTGGAACACACAGAGAGCTATTTCTATTTTTGGGCAGAATTATTATAGTGTTCCCAATGTTAAAAGGATAAAGCCCATCCATCCATCCATTTTCTACCGCTTATTCCCTTCGGGGTCGCGGGGGGCGCTGGAGCCTATCTCAGCTACAATCGGGCGGAAGGCGGGGTACACCCTGGACAAGTCGCCACCTCATCGCAGGGCCAACACAGATAGACAGACAACATTCACACTCACATTCACACACTAGGGCCAATTTAGTGTTGCCAATCAACCTATCCCCAGGTGCATGTCTTTGGAGGTGGGAGGAAGCCGGAGTACCCGGAGGGAACCCACGCAGTCACGGGGAGAACATGCAAACTCCACACAGAAAGATCCCGAGGCCGGGATTGAACTCACGACTACTAAGGACTTCGTATTGTGAGGCAGACGCACTAACCCCTCTGCCACCGTGCTGCCATTGTTTACAAATTTGGTATAACCAAATGTTATTTTCTTACTGTACCGAAAACGAACCGAACCGTGACCTCTAAACCGAGGTACGTACCGAACCGAAATGTTTGTGTACCGTTACACCCATATATATATATATATATATATATATATATATATATATATATATATATATATATATATATATATATATATATATATATATATATATATATATATATATATATATATATATATATATATATATATATATAAATATATACATATACACTACCGTTCAAAAGTTTGGGGTCACCCAAACAATTTTGTGGAATAGCCTTCATTTCAAAGAACAAGAATAGACTGTCGAGATTCAGATGAAAGTTCTCTTTTTCTGGCCATTTTTAGCGTTTAATCGACCCCACAAATGTGATGCTCCAGAAACTCAATCTGCTCAAAGGAAGGTCAATTTTGTAGCTTCTGTAACGAGCTAAACTGTTTTCAGATGTGTGAACATGATTGCACAAGGGTTTTCTAATCATCAATTAGCCTTCTGAGCCAATGAGCAAACACATTGTACCATTAGAACACTGGAGTGATAGTTGCTGGAAATGGGCCTCTATACACCTATGTAGATAGTGCACCAAAAACCAGACATTTGCAGCTAGAATAGTCATTTACCACATTAGCAATGTATAGAGTGTATTTCTTTAAAGTTAAGACTAGTTTAAAGTAATCTTCATTGAAAAGTACAGTGCTTTTCCTTCAAAAATAAGGACATTTCAATGTGACCCCAAACTTTTGAACGGTAGTGTATATATATATATATATATATATATATATATATATATATATACATATATATATATATACACACACACACACATATACATACATATCTATCTATATATATATACATATATATATAAGCTAAAGGCTGAAATGTACTGTCGCGTCACGTAGCTTGCGTATGCAAAGCATTTTGCGCCTCCCCCTACATACCCTCCTTTATGAGCACATGTCAAAAAAATCTAGCTTTGCGTCAGCGTTTAGTAATGATGGCAAAGAAAAACAAAAAGGTCATGAAAGCTTCCCATGTCCTAAAATACATTATAAAGGACCATTTCCATCAAAGACACAAAAAAAATTGTAATATGGTGCTTTTATTTTTTTTTCTATTTGATTTTGATCTAGTTGATTTTCATTTATAGTTCGATTCGTTGACTTATTGACTAAAACCTCAGGCCTACAATTGTATAAAAAAATGTAATGGCTCCGGACATTTAATTTAATGCTTTTTAATGCCATTAAAAGGCTTTAATTTTTGGAAAGTCCATTTAATGACCCGCGGAAACCCTGCACACAACTTTTTCTTCTGCAGAAGAACAAAAAGGAGCAGCGTCTACTTTTCCTGACACACAACTAGTAATTTCACACACATGTTTTCCAGGGGGTCACGCCCCCCACAGCAGCTGTAATTAGTGCTGGCCTGCGTGACCACCAAACAACGGCGGGCGTCCCACTGAGGGCCTGAGGCCACATCTTAAAGACCTCTATGGACCGCATTGTACACACACACAAACTATTGTTATATGGTCTACAGCGGGCACGTGGAGGGTCATGCGTTGCACACACAAGGCAAAGAAGAAGTTCCTGGCATGGCATCAATACCCTCAAAGTGCGCAACAAATCAACTTTTCACGCCTGTTAACATTGCATGCTAGGAAAATCTTAGTGTGCAGTCAAGGGCAATTCTTTTTAGGCTTTTAGTTTATTTAGTTTAGTTTATTATTCTTCTTCGGTCAATGGTCAACAAAATAAACAAACAGTTGTACATTCATAGATTGAAAAAGAAAATGTTGCAGACCGAAAGGGTTTAGGCTGAAGTTGAACACTTATTGCGCCTAACCCTATAAACAATGTCTAGTACAAGATGAACTTCCGAAAATTATGAAATGTCCTTTGTACAACATATTATAAATACATATTATACACAACGTAAACACAGTTAAATGATATACACAGTAAAGGCATGTGAAATATCCTTGTACACGTATTAAACCTTTGCACCAATTATGTACTATATAGAAACAATTATACTTATTATTTATATCTCACATTTAGTTTTTAATTAACATTGATCATAGTATTAACTACAGCGTTGATTCAAGACAGTGATATATTTTTTCAAGACATTGGTTATAAGGTGTTTTTTAAATGTGTGAATGGAACTGGAACATTTTAAGGAATCATCCAAGCTGTTCCACAGTTGAACCCCCCTGACAGAAACACATCTACTTTTTAAGCTCGTTCATATGTTTACTTTCTGAAAGACAGCTGAACCTCTGAGGTCATAGGGACTCTCTCTGGGTTTGAACCTCTCCTGTAGACACAGAGGCAGCATGTGGTTATGAGCTTTGTACGTCACAATAGCAGTGTTGAGGTCAACAAGATCGTGTAGTTTTTAATGTTTTTAATTTAATAAACAGAGCATTGGTATGGTCATGATAATCCGCATAATTTACAATTCTAATCGCTTTCTTTTGAAGTAAGAATTTAGAGTTGATGTTTGATTTGTAATTGTTACCCCAGATTTCAACACAATAATTAAGAAATGGGAGTACGAAAGAATTATATAACATGTTAAGAGCCTTTTGATTTACAGGGTTTTTGATTTTTTGTAACATAGCAATAATTTTGCCATCTTTGTCTTAAGTATATTAATGTACAGTTTCCAATTTAATTTATCATCTATATCAAGGATGTCCAAACTTTTCCCGCTGAGGGCCGCACACTGAAATATCAAAGCAAGCGGGGGCCATTTTGATATTTTTTATTTAAAAAACCAATACAATATATGTATAAAAAATATACATTTAGGCCTCCACTCAGGCTTGATCCTGGGGACCCCAAAGGGTTTAGGTACAAAAAATATTTAAAATGTGTCATTATTTAGTATTATTATTATTATCCAAGGTTTAAATCCCCAGATCAACATTAGGTCTATCTGTCAATATAAAGGTGTTTTTTTTTAAGATTTACGCTTTATGTCAAAGAAAACCCTGTTTTTTTTATGGAAAAAACACAAAATATGCAATATTTTCCCCCAATGACATTTTAAAGTGGAATATTTGAGATTATATAATAATTGGAGCTCATAGCATAACTCATAACAACATTGATTCATTATTTTTTGAGCAATGACACTTAAAAAAAAAAAAAAAGTCCCACTAATATTATTGGGGATCCAAAAGGGTCCTGCTCAGTAAAGTATTAAAAAATAAATTATACTTTTTTTTTTTTTTACTTTTAACACAATAGTCTCAAGATCAACTTCAGATCCATCCGTCAATTATAACTTTTATTGTTGTTTGTTTTTTGTTTGTTCGTTTTAGGCCCTTGTTTAAAAAAAAACAGCTTAGTTTTTTATATGGCAAACACAAAATATGCAAAATTTTCCCAAAAAAATGTCTCAAAGTGGGATTTTTAACGTGACGTGATTGGAGCCTTGAATAGGTCAATAATTCATAATGACATTGATTTTGATTCATTATTATTTTTTAAAGAAAGAAACAGCCTGCATGGCAGCTTTGTGTTATTAGAGTAAACATTGAAACATTTTATTGTTACATTTCACCTGTTTGCTCTTTTATACCAGTTTTTATGTTTTACATTTTTTTTTTTATCGTATTTTTCAAATGTGCCACGGGGCCGTTAAAATATTACCCGCGGGCCGCAAATGGTCCCCGGGCCGCACTTTGGACACCCCTGATCTATATAGATTCCCAAAAATGTTGTTGAATACACCCTTTCTATCTCCATATCACCAATTATTATATGACACTGTATGTTATTTTTCCTATTTCCAAAAATTATATATTTTGTTTTATTTAGGTTGATTGATAGTTTATTGGCATCAAACCATTGCTTTAGTATGTGGAGTTCACTCTCTACAGTCTCTAAGAGTTGGCCAAGGTCTTTTAAACCCAAAACTAGAAAAGTCAGGGTGCAAGTCTGCTGGCTTGCGATCTAAAAATAACCATCTAATCACCACTTCAATGTGACTTATTAGGGTCAAGTCTGAAAGAACTCAAAGCAAAAGAGAGAAGGGAGGGGCACTTGTGGACTTTCAGGTTAAACATTCAAGGGGGGGGGTCAGCTTCAAACTGGTTGCTCAGCAAATACAACATGCGCCCATGCACACCAAACCGCATTGAAAATGATGTCGATTTAGCGTCGGCTGACTCTTTGAAGACTTTATTCTCAGGTTGTAAATAAAGAAATGACTTGCTTGCTAAAGTTAAGCGTATTTTCTTTAATTCGGCATTAAATGTGTTAGAAAAAAAGCTCTTTTAAGACTCCATATTCCGACATGAAATGTTAACACTGTTGGGAGAAGGGCAACAACAGGTGGACAAACTCACGGATTGGAATGAAGTCTTAGTTTTTTAAAGCCAATACAAGCCAAACACAACTAAGTCATATATATATATATATATATATATATATATATATATATATATATATATACACATGTTTCATTATTTATGCGTACGTTTCGAAACAAGTAAGGGGAATTAAGTTGGTAAATAGGTCATGTAATTCTGAACGACAACCCTTTCAACTAAAAAGTGAACACACGCAGTAGAAGTACCAGATGCAACATTTTGAAAAGGGTTTTGTGTTTGTTGAGAAATATTTACTGACTCTTCACCTTCGTCTCTGTGACTTTTGCCAACGGTTTCTTGAAGAAAGAAGTTCTGGCCGTGAAAAAGTATTCCTCGGAGTCGTCCTCCAAGCTACTGTAGCCGCTGCTCATGGTGCTATTCCACGTCATTGGCCGCTTTTCCTCCAACTCCGCCGCATCAAACTACCCCACAAAAAGTTAGCTTCTCTTTAAAAAAAACCTCAAAAAAGTAACTTGAATTAGAAAAAAGTGCCTCTTTGGCGCTAGCTTGTTGCTTGCTAGCTAAGGGATCATTTCCGCCTTGCGAGTCTTCTTGTTTCCACCGGCGCGACTCATTTAACAGTCCCCATTTTTGGAAAAATACCTCTTTTTACACGGACAAAAACTGTCTGTGTTTGAGTTGTGTTAATCTTAAAAGAAAAAACATGGATAAAAAGTTAGTTTTCTTTCAGTTAGCAAAGGGGCGCAGCGGCCGTTATGCCGACTCTTTTCGAATGATTGAAGACACCACAGGAGGATACAGTAAGGCCGCGCCCACTACGAGGACTGACTGCAGCCAACCAATCGGCAACAACATTGAAACCCCGCCCATGATACAACAGATAACCAATCAGCGCTTGTGTTACTGGTTGTAGTCATAGACATCTTCTAAGGGTACGCAGCATGGAGCGCAACTGCCTACTGGCGCTGACGAGACGCGGGGCCGCCATCTTGGAGTGGTGATCCGCTCCACTCAGTGCAATTCATTTGGCAGGAGCAATGAACTGTCAGCGCATTTAATTAATCTTACCTCACTGAATACCACTGATTTTCACGCGGTTTTTTGTCATACGTGTGGCTATGATAAAGGACACATGATTTGGCGTGTTTTATTATCCATAGTTTTGATTGATTGATTGAAACTTTTATTAGTAGATTGCACAGTAAAGTACATATTCCGTACAATTGACCACTAAATGGTAACACCCCAATAAGTTTTTCAACTTGTTTAAGTCGGGGTCCACTTAAATTGATTCATGATACAGATATATACTATCAAATACTATCAAATATATACTAACATCATAATACAGTCATCACACAAGATAATCATCAGAGTATATACATTGAATTATTTACATTATTTACAATCCGGGGTGTGGGGGTTAGGTTTGGTTGGTATCAACACTTCAGTCATCAACAATCAGCATCAACAATTGCATCATCAGAGAAATGGATATTGAAACACTGTAGGACTGACTTGGTAGGATATGTATAGCAAGTAGTGGACATAGAGAGAGAGATCAGAAAGTATAAGAAAAAGTGTCTACATTTGATTGTTTGATTGTTTACATTTGATTATTTATAATCCGAAGAGGTAATATGTGGAAGGGAGGGTGTTAGTTTAGAGTTGTAGTTGCCTGGAGGTGTTGTTTTAGTGCAGTTTTGGAGGAGGAGGATAGAGATGCCCTTTCTTTTACACCTGTTGGGAGTGCATTCCCTGCGATGAGGTGGCGACTTGTCCAGGGTGTACCCCGCCTTCCGCCCAATTGTAGCTGAGATAGGCTCCAGCGCCCCCGCGACCCCGAAGGGAATAAGCGGTAGAAAATGGATGGATGGATGGGAGTGCATTCCATATTGATGTGGCATAGAAAGAGAATGAGTTAAGACCTTTGTTAGTTCGGAATCTGGGTTTAACGTGGTTAGTGTAGCTCCCCCTGGTGTTGTGGTTATGGCGGTCATTTACGTTAAGGAAGTAGTTTGACATGTACTTCGGTATCAGGGAGGTGTAGTGGATTTTATTTGCCTAACAGTAATAGAATATTCTTATATGCTATGCAACGTTCCTTCTAAGGTGCGCGCCTGTGCAATTGCGCACTGCTCAAGCGTCCTCTGCGCACGGCAAATCTATGCCACGCACAAAATCCAATAAAAAAATAAGCGCATAACTGTCGACACACGGACACGACAGAGAAAACAGTTTTCGTCATCATTGTTCAAATATTGTCACGTCTGTCGAGACGCTTTGAGGACATGAATTCCATCCATCACTTTACTGAGCAAAACTCTTTATTGTCGGCCATAAACACATCACCAAAACATTAGTAAAAAAAATGATATATAGCAAAACTGGTCATTTTCTGCAGTACAAACCAGACCAAAAGCAACTTTGTTATATTAACAGCAGCCGCTCGCTCTTTCTCACTTGCGCCAACACATGCACATATGGCAGTGATGCGTTTACAGCCACACAAAAAGTCGGACAACTCCAACACCACACATAAAGTGTAATACCAGGTCGTTACACTATGATTTACCAATCAAATGTGTGCTTATTCTAGTGTCATTTATTAGAAATCTTAATTTATAAATATTAATCATGAAATGCTGTTAGTATATTCAATAAATACTAATAAAAATGTATTTTTTTACAAACAGGAAGTTGCAGGAATGTACACATGATCCCCTGCTTACATCTCATTGTGCAACATGTGAATGTTTTAATGGGAACTAAATGCAGTGTCTGAAAGGGGTACAAACTATTTCCAAAGCAGGACCTCCACCCAGACAAACAATACAAGTACACAGTTCATGAAAAACAATATTTTTTGTTATTGTCATTGTAAGTGGGCCTAAACACTTATATTAGAAAATCATCTCATGGAAATGACTGCTGTCATTTGATTATAATAAGAGAATGTTGTCTGTCTATCTGTGTTGACCCTGTGATGAGGTGGGGACTTGTCCAGGGTGTACACCGCCTTCCGCCCGAATGCAGCTGAGATAGGCTCCAGCACCCCCGAAAGGGACAAGCGGTAGAAAATGGATGGATGGATGGAGATTGAACTTGTTATTTAGTCAGGTTTGGAACAGGTGTGCTGCTGGTGTAGCCACAGTGTGCACGTCTGATGTTGCTCACATGGGCTCCACTGAATGCTCAGGGAGTTTTTGCGTTTGCTCACACACATGAAAAATTAGAGGGAACATTGGCTATAAGTGACCAGACGTCCGAGATCAAAACTGGGAATATAATCCCAGAGAAGGGGGAAAAAAACGGTCAGCTATTTTTAAATTGAAGAAACAATTTAAGACAATCCAGTCAGGGGTTTATTTCTTTTGTTTCTATCTGCATTTGAGCCCGATGCTATCACGTTAGCTCCGTAGCTAAAGTGTTATGTCAATGTATTGTCGTGGAGATAAAAGTCACTGTGAATGTCCATTTCGCGTTCTCGACTCTCATTTTCAAGAGGATATAGTATCCGAGGTGGTTTAAAATACAAATCCGTGATCCACAATAGAAAAAGGAGAAAGTGTGGAATCCAATGAACCCTTGTACCTAAGTTACGGTCAGAGCGAAAAAAGATACGTCCTGCACTGCACGCTAGTCCTTCACTCTCACGTTCCTCATCCACGAATCTTTCATCCTTGCTCAAATTAATGGGGTAATCGTCGCTTTCTCGGTCCGAATCTCTCTCGCTGCATTGGAAAAAATGGGAAAATGTGAGCAACCCTTCCTCCTGTGACGTCACGCTACTTCCTGTACAGGCAAGGCTTTTTCTATCAGCGACCAAAAGTTGCAAACTTTATCGTCAATGTTCTCTACTAAATCCTTTCAGCAAAAATATGGCAATATCGCGAAATGATCAAGTATGACGCACAGAATGGATCTGCTATCCCCGTTTAAATAAAAAAAATTCATTTCAGTAGGCCTTTAAATGATGGAATGGATTAAGTATAGAAGTTAAACGTTGTACTGATATGATCCAGTTTAAGAGGTTGTTCAAAATAATAGTGCTTACAAAGTACAAAGAAGAAGAATTATGAGAAATACTTTCAACCTTATTGAAAGTAAGATATTCTTCATATCAGTATATTAATAATGACTGAATTAATTAATTACATATTACAAAACTGTTGTGTATACTAATTCACAGATGTTATTTTATTATATAAAAAGGTCAGTAAATGATTCTATATATTTGTAAACGCTCTGAAGTGGGAAAGGGGTAGGATTAAATAAGATTTGCTTCTTCCTACTCCTTTTCGGACATGATGTAAAGTGAAATGATATAAAATTGTGATGTATTATACTGTAAGTGTGTTCATGTTTGAAATAAACAAAAAGAAAGAAGATGTCTATGCTGTACAGTATTTATTGTTTTGTGTGTAATCAAATCAAATGTTTGTATTTTTCTTAAGACTAACAAAAGTGTATTGTTTTACCTCCCACAAAAATGTTAATGTTGTGTCATATCCTGACAAAATATATATTTTTTGAATGACTGACCTCAGGAAAATATATTACTAGAAAAAGTACACAACTTTAACACAAAACCTTTTCAACAGATCTTCTGCTGACTTTGATCATCATGGAAGATCACATGTCAGCATATTCACAACTTGGTTTTAAAAACACACACACCATTGCCGGAAGGAAAACGGTTACCCACATTCCTAAAATAAAAGGTCAGCAGCAGTGTGACAGAGATGCAGCTGTGCAGGCCGCACTTTAACACTTGCTATAAGGTTTGCATCCACAATAACAACGCTGGTCTGTATGGTTTTTTCCTCCTGTACGTTATTAAATCTTCTATAAAACACCCACGTGCTCACCAGCTGATTTTTAAATGGCTATAATAGGCACTGGCACTCACTTATACGCTTCCTTCGGGGTCCAATAATTGGGAACAACAAGAAGCTTTTATTTAAACACACCGATGAAAAAAAAAAACAACCACAAAAAGAAAGACCTTAGCCACTTTTATGGGGCATTTGCACTAGTTCACCCTGAACACCAGGAGATGTTTAGACGGACAAGCTCTAATTTGAAAGTGGTTGTGCTGCAGAAAGCACCAAAAATAAACGTGGCAGAAAAGGGGCAGCCAAGCCGCCATCCATCGTCTTGTCTTTTAAACAAATCCAACACACACACGTACACACACAAGCGCGCGCACACACACACACAAGATAAGCAGGCCTTGGCCTTTAGCTTGCCATTGTAAGGCTTCCGCTATAATTACACAGGCCCTGTGGGCGTGGTCGGACGTGTTAAATGAGTTGGAACAGGTGAAGCCGGGTTGCACTACTGTGGTATACCACCGACTAGGGTTGTCCCGATACTAATATTTTGGTACCGCTACCAAAATGTATTTCGATACTTTTCAATACTTTTCTAAATAAAGGGGACCACAAAAAATGGCATTATTGGCTTTATTATTATTATTATTGCAAGTTTGTCCTTAAATAAAATAGTGAACATACTAGACAACTTGTCTTTTAGTAGTGAGTAAACAAACAAAGACTCCTAATTAGTCTGCTGACGTATGCAGTAACATATTGTGTCATTTATACAACTATTATTTTGTCAGCATTATGAGGGACAAACTGTAAATATGGATTATTAATCTACTTGTTTTATTTACCGTTAATATGTGGTTATTTTCGGTTTCAGCATGTTCTATCAACACATCTGTTAAAATGTAATAATCACTTATTCTTCTCTTGTTTGATACTTTACATTAGTTTTGGATGATACCACACATTTAGGTATCGATCCGATACCAAGTAGTTACAGGATCATACATTGGTCATATTCAAAGTCCTCATGTGTCCAGGGACGTATTTACTGACTTTATAAACATAATATGAATTTTAAAAAGGAAAAAAGGTTTTGTGATGGGAAAAAATATCGATGTAATCATAGTAGTATCGACTATATACGCTCCTGTACTTGGTATCATTACAGTGGATGTCATGTGTAGATCCACCCATGGCGTTTGTTTACATTGTGACGCCGGTGAGCTACGGTGTGTAGTGAAGCATGTTTTGCTATTCCTCGTCCTGCAGTGATAATAATACTTGTGTGAAACATACTTTATTTGTCGAAATGGAGACGAGGATTAGTGATTTAGAAGTAGCTGAAACACTGCCGACTGCGGATGGACGCTAGCTGCTAACTAGCTAGCCATGTCTTAAAGCACCTCTTCCTGAGGGCCTTTATCTTTACTTTTTACACCAAAATGCGTTCATTCTCCCTTTTCTGTCTACACACTGTGTCTGCTTGTAAGTACTCTGTGTGCGTGTGTGCTGCCGAACATGCTCCTCTGCTCGTAAACCAGCAATGTCATGACGTGACGACGACGACGACGGGGCGGTGGGGTGGGGGACCGGTACTTTTTAGAGGCAGGTATAGTACCGAATATGATTCACTAGTATCGCAGTACTATACTAATACCGGTATAACGTACAACGCTAGTTTGCGTGTGTGTGTGTGTGTGTGTGTGCTTACAGGCAGTAATTGTGTGTGTTTTATTGCTGCTTTAAAAGCTGAGAAGCAGCACTGAGTGAGTTTCACAGCACAGCAAGACGACGCCACGTGACAAAGACTTGTTTTTATGAGCGCTTGCAAGCTAACGCAGATAAAAAGGTAACTTTGATACACGACTGTGGGGAAGACAATCAATACAAATGACCTGTTTTATAGTGTGTCAAAGCTGGATAGCATTCATTCATCCATCCATTCATCATTTCATCTGTCTGTCTGTTCATCCATCCATCATCTACTCAATCTCATTCATTCAGCCATTCGTTCATTCGCCCATCGATTCGTTCATTCATCCATCTGTCTGTTCATTCATCCATCCATTTTTTCATCCATCCATTCATTCGTTCATCTATCCGTTTCTTTGTTTGTTCAGCCATTCGTTCATTCATTCATCTGTTTGTTCGTTCATTTATTCATTCAATTTATTTATCCATCCATTCATTCTTTCATTCATTCCAGCCATTCATCCATCCCTCATCCATTCATTCAGCCATTCGTTAATCCATCCGCCTGTTCATTCATCCATCCATTTTTTTCATCCATCCATTCATTCGTTCATCTATCCGTTTCTTTATTTGTTCAGCCATTCGTTCATTTATTCATCTGTTTGTTCGTTCATTTATTCATTCAATTTATTTATCCATCCATTTATTCTTTCATTCATTCCAGCCATTCATCCATCCCTCATCCATTCATTCAGCCATTCGTTCAATCATCTATGTGTTTGTTCTTTCATCCCTATGTTTGTTTATTCATCCATTTATCCATACAGTATGTTTGGTCATTCATTCATCCATTCGTTTGTTCATTCATTCCTCAATTTGTTCATTCATTCATTTGTTCATCCAGTCATTCACTCACTCATTTCTTTGTTAATTCATTCATCCATCTGTTCATCCATCCAGCCATTCATCCATTTATCTGTTTGTCCATGCATTCTTTAGCCATACATCCATCCGCCTGTTCATCCATCCATCATTTATTCATTCTCATTGAATCAGCCATTTGTTCATTCGTCCATTCAATCGTTCATTCATCCACACGTTGGTTAATTTGTTCATTCATTCATCCATTTCTTCATATATTCATCCATCCATTCATTCATTCATCTATCCATTTCTTCATTTGTTCATCCATCTGTTTGTTCATTCATTTATTCATTCAACCTATTTATCCACCCATTCATTCTTCCATTCATTCATTCAGCCATTTGTTCAATCATCTATTTGTTTGTGCTTTCACCCATGCATTTGTTTATTCATCCATGTATCCATACAGTATGTTTAGTCATTCATTCATCCATTCCTTTGTTCAATCATTCATCAATTTTTTCATTCGTTAATTCGTTCATCCATTTATTCACTCACTCATCTCTTCGTTAATTCATTCATCCATCTGTTCACCTGTCCATCCATTCATCCATCCAGCCATTCATCCATTAATCTGCTTGTCCATGCATTCTTCAGCCATCCATCCAGTCATTCATTCATCTGTTTGTTCATTCATTCATCTATCCATCAGTTAATCTGTCCATCCATCCATCATCTAATCATTCTCATTCATTCAGCCATTTCTCCATTCGGCAAGCCATTCATTAATTCATCCATTCGTCGGTTCATTTGTTCATTCATCCATCCATTTCTTCACCCATCCATCCATTCATCCATCCATTCATCTATTCGTTTCTTCATTTTTTCATCCATTCGTTCATTCATTCATCTGTTTGTTCGTTGATTTATTCTATTCAACCTATTTATCATCCATTGATTCTTCCATTCATTCCAGCCATTCATGCATCTCTCATCCATTCATTCAGCCATTCGCTCACTCATCTATTTGTTCGTTCTTTCATCCACGCGTTTGTTTATTCATCCGTTTATCCATACAGTACGTTTGGTAATTCATTCATCCACTCGTTGTTCATTCATTCATCAATTTGTTCGTTCATTCATTCATCTGTTTGTTCGTTGATTTATTCTATTCAACCTATTTATCATCCATTCATTCTTCCATTCATTCCAGCCATTCATGCATCTCTCATCCATTCATTCAGCCATTCGCTCACTCATCTATTTGTTCGTTCTTTCATCCACGCGTTTGTTTTTTCATCTGTTTATCCATACAGTACGTTTGGTCATTCATTCATCCACTCGTTTGTTCATCCATTCATCAATTTGTTCGTTCATTCATTTGTTCATCCATTTATTAACTCACTCATCTCGTCGTTAATTAATTCATCCATCTGTTCATCTGTCCATCCATTCATCCGTCCGGCCATTCATCCATTCATCTGTTTGTCGCATTCTTCAGCCATGCATTCATCCATCCAGTCATTCATTCATCTGTTTGTTCATTCATTCATCCATTCATCCATCTGTTCATCAGTCATCCATTCATCCATCCATCCAATTATCCGTCCATGTATTCGTCCAACCATTCATGCATATGTATGTCTGTCCATCCATCCTTCAGTCATACATCCATCCGTCCATTCATTCATTCATTCATTCATCCATTCACTTACACCAGCTGTAAATGATTGAGTATGTTAATGTTATTTACTGTTGTTATTCCAACTACTTCCACATTTAGAAACAGATTTAAATGCCCCATGAAAACTTTTACATCACATTTGGAACATGATGGGTATTAATAATCCACCCAATACAAAAATGTACCACCTTTTGAGTAATTCTACATTTGTCATGACAACGTACTTGTTTAAAATGAGCTGACAATCTTTGACAAGTTTCACATTCTTCACACTAAACAAAACATTACAGCATGAACACGTCTCGTTCATTTCGGACATTAGATAATAATTTTACACTTTTCTTTTTCAATTCTTACTATTTCCAGATCATACAAAAATATTTTTGTCCTTAAATAGTTTTTCCGGATTGTCTCCCGTCCAAAAATGTACATTTTCCAAGTTCCAGCACGAAAACTTTTAGAAGAACAAATTTCCCGTACAAAACTTCCACCTTCCCAAGATTTTCCAACTGAATTGTTCCAAGGCCACAGAACACCAAGTAAGGACTTTTGGCTTCATTATTTGTCCACCTTCTTATTTGCATGTACAAAGTTCATTTTTACTTGACTAAACAAATAAAAAAGTTTTGCATTATTTTAAAACACTAGTCAAAGATTCTCTATATCTGCTCAAGTGAATTGAATTGAAGTCAAACTGGTCTTAAAGATGCACAAAAAGACTAAACTAGGTCTTAAACATCCACAAAAAAATAAAACTTGGTCTTAAAAATGCCCAGAAAATAAAATTAGGTCCTAAACAAGCACAAAAAAACTAAACTCGATCATAAACATGTACACATAAATTAAACAAAGTCTTACCAAACACCCACAAAAAACAAAACTAGCTTTCAAATATGTACAAAAAAACTAAACTAGAATAGAAGAGTGGAATAGAATAGAAAGTACTTTATTGATCCCTTGGGGAAATTCAGCACCACAGTTCGCTCACAATAAACAATAAACACTTAGGTATTTTTTACATGTGAATAATATAAATACAGTCTATTATACAGCATTATTCACATGTGAATAATATAAATACGGTCTATTATACAGCATTATTCACATGTGAATAATATAGATACAGTCTATTATACAGCATTATTCACATGTGAGTTATATAAATACCTTCCTAGTCACGTCCGTTGTGTCCTTGGGCAAGACACTTCACCCTTTGCCTCTGATGGCTGCTGGTTAGCGCCTTGCATGGCAGCTCCCGCCATCAGTGTGTGAATGTGTGTGTGAATGGGTAAATGTGGAAATAGTGTCAAAGCGCTTTGAGTACCTTGAAGGTAGAAAAGCGCTATACAAGTATAACCCATTTATTATTTATCATTTATTATACAGCATTATTCACATGTGAATAACATAAATACAGTCTATTAAACAGCATTATTCACATGTGAATAACATAAATACAGTCTATTATACAGCATTATTCACATGTGAATACTATAAATACAGTCAATTATACAGCATTATTCACATGTGAATACTATAAATACAGTCAATTATACAGCATTATTCACATGTGAATAATATAAATACAGTCTATTATACAGCATTATTCACATGTGAATAATATAAATACAGTCTATTATACAGCATTATTCACATGTGAATAATATAAATACGGTCAATTATACAGCATTATTCACAAGTGAATAATATAAATACGGTCAATTATACAGCATTATTCACATGTGAATAATATAAATACAGTCTATTATACAGCATTATTCACATGTGAATAATATAAATACAGTCTATTATACAGCATTATTCACATGTGAATAATATAAATACGGTCTATTATACAGCATTATTCACATGTGAATAATATAAATACAGTCAATTATACAGCATTATTCACATGTGAATTATATAAATACAGTCAATTATACAGCATTATTCACATGTGAATAACATAAATACAGTCTATTATACAGCATTATTCACATGTGAATAATATAAATACAGTCTATTATACAGCATTATTCACATGTGAATAATATAAATACAGTCTATTATACAGCATTATTCACATGTGAATAATATAAATACAGTCAATTATACAGCATTATTCACATGTGAATAACATAAATACAGTCTATTAAACAGCATTATTCACATGTGAATAACATAAATACAGTCTATTATACAGCATTATTCACATGTGAATACTATAAATACAGTCAATTATACAGCATTATTCACATGTGAATAATATAAATACAGTCGATTATAAAGCATTATTCACATGTGAATAATATAAATAAAGTCTATTATACAGCATTATTCACATGTGAATAATATAAATACGGTCAATTATACAGCATTATTCACATGTGAATAATATAAATACAGTCTATTATACAGAATTTTTCACATGTGAATAATATAAATACCGTCTATAATACAGCATTATTCACATGTGAATAATATAAATACAGTCTATTATACAGCATTATTCACATGTGAATAATATAAATACAGTCTATTATACAGCATTATTCACATGTGAATAATATAAATACGGTCTATTATACAGCATTATTCACATGTGAATAATATAAATACAGTCAATTATACAGCATTATTCACATGTGAATTATATAAATACAGTCTATTATACAGCATTATTCACATGTGAATAACATAAATACGGTCTATTATACAGCATTCACATGTGAATAACATAAATACAGTCTATTATACAGCATTATTCACATGTGATTACTATAAATACAGTCTATAATACAGCATTATTCACATGTGAATAATATAAATACAGTCAATTATACAGCATTATTCACATGTGAATAATATAAATACAGTCTATTATACAGCATTATTCACATGTGAATAATATAAATACAGTCTATTATACAGCATTATTCACATGTGAATAATATAAATACAGTCTATTATACAGCATTATTCACATGTGAATAATATAAATACAGTCTATTATACAGCATTATTCACATGTGAATAATATAAATACAATCTATAATACAGCATTATCATTATATTATTATATTATTATTATACTATATCATTATTATATATGTGGGCTCTGTACCGAGGATGTCGTTGTGGCTTGTACAGCCCTTTGAGACACTTGTGATTTAGGGCTATATAAATAAACATTGATTGATTGATTGATTGATTATTCACATGTGAATAATATAAATACAGTCTATTATACAGCATTATTCACATGTGAATAATATAAATACGGTCTATTATACAGCATTATTCACATGTGAATATCATAAATACAGTCTATTATACAGAATTATTCACATGTGAATACTATAAATACAGTCTATAATACAGCATTATTCACATGTGAATAATATAAATACGGTCAATTATACAGCATTATTCACATGTGAATAATATAAATACGGTCAATTATACAGCATTATTCACATGTGAATTATATAAATACAGTCTATTTTACAGCATTATTCACATGTGAATAACATAAATACAGTCAATTATACAGCATTATTCACATGTGAATAATATAAATACAGTCCTTTATACATTTAAGTACAGTCAAAAAGGAACATATGCATTATACAGTCTAGCTTTTAAGTATATACAAAAAAACTAAACTAGCTTTTAAATATGTACAAAAAAACTAAACTAGCTTTTAAAAATGTACAAAAAAACTAAACTAAGTCTTAAACATGCACAAAAAATAAACTAGCGTTTAAATATGTACAAAAAAACTAAACTAGCTTTTAAAAATGTACAAACAAACTAAACTAAGTCTTAAACATGCACAAAAAATAAACTAGCGTTTAAATATGTACAAAAAAACGGAATGAGGTCCTAAACATGCACAAAATAACTAAATTGTTTTTTAAATATGTGCACAAAAACAAAAGTAGATCATAAACATGCACAAAAAACTAAACTACGTCTTAAGCACACACACAAAAACAAAATGAGCTTTTAAATTTGTACAAAAAACCCCCAAAAACTAGCTTTTAATAAAGTTCAAAAAAATAAACTGGGTCTTAAACATCCGCAAAAAAACTAAACTAGTTGTTATTCCAGGAGAGTATCATGATGACTTTTACTGGATGTTTTTTAGGCCGTGATGCGTTTATTTCAAGTCTTTATTGTGGGCCTTCATGCCTCTCAGCGTGTGATCATGGCGTCGCTACATTCCTCTGCGCTTTGATCACGCCACACCCCCAATTTTGTCTGTCAGGATGAAATAGTGACCCTCCCACCATGTTAGCCAAGTACTACTACAGTACTACTATTACAGCGGGCTAGTACTACTATTACAACTGCACTTTGAAGATAGATGACATCTCCTGAGGCCATGCCACACATTGCCTTTCAAAGACTCTTCAAATAGAGCACAGCACTCCTGTCGTATAAAGGATCTTTGGCTGCCGCTTCTGCAGAATGTCCCTAAAATCAGTTCTAACGTGGCCCCCTCAGGATAGTTTCTGTGCTGTGGACTGTTTGTCTGCACAGAAACCAGGCTCACAGCACACACACACACACACACACACACACACACACACACACACACACACACACACACACACACACACACACACACACACACACACACACACACACACACTCTTGTATTGTTACCTTCTTGAGACCTGAGAAAAATGCCTCCCTCTTTAGGACCAGCCTTTCTAGATATATAAAGATTAGTATTTACAACATTAATAATATATACATACTATGCAAATATAAAAAAAGGTAAGTTTTAAGTGAATTTATTTATTTTATTTTAATTTTTTGTTTGTAATTGTTTTTTAATCTTCATTATTTACTTCAAGTTATTAAAGTATGTCTCTATATACATATTTATTTCATTTTTTTAGGTAATTTTGGCCAAAGGAGGCGCATTTCAATTTCTTACACACACTTGTTATTTCATATGTTGACCAGAGGAGGAGCAGTTACAATTTTTACTGACACAACAGCAACCCATTAACACAATAGCGATGCAACATCGACACGACAGCGTCACAAAATCGACACAACAGCGACACAACATTGACAGTTGACACAATAGCAACACAAAACCAACACAACATTAACACAACAGCGACACAACACAGAGACAACATTAACGCAACAGCGACACAACACAGAGACAAAATTAACACAACAGCGACACGAAACCAACACAACATTGAAACAGCAGCGACACAAAATCAACACAACATTGAAACAGCAGGGACACAAAATCAACACAACAGCGACACAACACCGGGACAACACTAACACAACCACGACACAACAGCAACACAAAACAGCGACACAACATTGACAGTTGACACAATAGCAACACAAAACCAACACAACATTAACACAACAGTGACACAACACAGAGACAACAATAACGCAACAGAGACACAACACAAACTCAACACAATATTAACACAACAGAGACACGAAACCAACACAACATTGAAACAGCAGCGACACAAAATCAACACAACATTAAAACAGCAGCGACACAAAATCAACACAACATTGAAACAGCAGGGACACAAAATCAACACAACATTAAAACAGCAGCGACACAAAATCAACACAACAGCGACACAACACTAACACAACCACGACACAACAGAAACACAAAACCAACAAAACAGCGACACAACATTGACAGTTGACACAATAGCAACACAAAACCAACACAACATTAAACACAACAGTGACACAACACAGAGACAACATTAACGCAACAGCGACACAACACCGAGACAACATTAACACAACAGCGACACGAAACCAACACTACATTGAAACAGCAGCGACACAAAATCAACACAACATTAAAACAGCAGCGACACAAAATCAACACAACAGCGACACAACACCGGGACAACAATAACACAACCACGACACAACAGAAACACAAAACCAACACAACAGTGACACAACATTGACAGTTGACACAACAGAAATACACAAAACCAACACTACATTAAACACAACAGTGACACAACACAGAGACAACATTAACACAACAGCGACACAACATTGACAGTTGACACAATAGCAACACAAAACCAACACAACATTAAACACAACAGTGACACAACACAGAGACAACATTAACGCAACAGAAACACAACACCGAGACAACATTAACACAACAGCAACACAAAAACCAACACATTAAAACAGCTGTGACACAAAATCAACAAAACATTGAAACAGCGGCGACACAAAATCAACACAACACCGAGACAACATTAACACAACCACGACACAACAGCAACACAAAACCAACACAACATTAACACAACTGTGACACAACATTGACAGTTGACACAATAGCAACACAAAACCAACACAACATTAAACACAACAGTGACACAACCCAGAGACAAGATTAACACAACAGCGACACAAAACCAACACAACATTAAAACAGCAGCGACACAAAATCAACACAACAGTAAAACAGCAGCGACACAAAATCGACACAACATTAAAACAACAGCGACTCAACACAGAGACAACATTAACACAACCACCACACAACAGCAACACAAAACCAACACAACATTACCACAACAGTGACACAACATTGGCATTTGACACAACACTAACACAAGACTGACACAACATCAACACAACATCGAGCCACTGTAATAGCGACACAACATCAACACAACACTGAGCCACTGTAATAGCGACACAACATCAACAAAACAACAAACTACTGTAATAGCAACACAACATCAACACAATAGCAGTGTAATAGCACATTTTTACACACACTTGTTATTTCATATGTTGACCAGAGGGGGAGCATTAGATGCAATGTTATTGGGACCATGATTTATGTCATCACTTGTTCACACCTACTCATATGGAAGATACTTAACGTCCCCAGAAGGGTAGAAATACAAGAACACACACACACACACACACACACACACACACACACACACACACACACACACACACACACACACACACACACACACACACACACACACACACACACACACACACACACACGGTCTGATAGTGATCTGTGTTTTCCTTTCAAGCGCTCCCAAACGAAGCAGCAGGAAAAACAATTTTTGGGGTTTTTTAGTTCTGCGTTTAGTCCGAGGACGTGTGACCCCGACTAATCCTGGACTTCTGGAGGGTCCGAGCAGACCTGATCCAGAACCACAATGACCCACATGTCAGTGGGAGCCAGCTGGCCTGAGCGTCGCTATCATCTGCCAGCAGATTACACATTGTTGGGATAAGCCAGCAGCAGGGAGTGTAGGCCTCCGCCATGACACCCCCCCCCCCAACCTGGTCATGTGACCTGCTTTATTCCCACTAATATCTACTCTTGTTTATTCCCACTAATATCTACTCTTGTTTATTCTCACTAATATCTACTCCTGTTTATTCCCACTAATATCTACTCCTGTTTATTCCCACTAATATCTACTCCTGTTTATTCCCACTAATATCTACTCCTGTTTATTCCCACTAATATCTACTCTTGTTTATTCCCACTAATATCTACTCTTGTTTATTCCCACTAATATCTACTCTTGTTTATTCCCACTAATATCTACTCTTGTTTATTCCCACTAATATCTACTCCTGTTTATTCCCACTAATATCTACTCTTGTTTATTCCCACTAATATCTACTCTTGTTTATTCCCACTAATATCTACTCCTGTTTATTCCCACTAATATCTACTCCTGTTTATTCCCACTAATATCTACTCCTGTTTATTCCCACTAATATCTACTCTTATTTATTCCCACTAATATCTACTCTTGTTTATTGCCACTAATATCTACTCCTGTTTATTCCCACTAATATCTGCTCTTGTTTATTCCCACTAATATCTACTCTTGTTTATTCCCACTAATATCTACTCTTGTTTATTCCCACTAATATCTACTCTTGTTTATTCCCACTAATATCTACTCTTGTTTCTTCCCACTAATATCTACTCTTGTTTCTTCCCACTAATATCTACTCTTGTTTCTTCCCACTAATATCTACTCCTGTTTCTTCCCACTAATATCTACTCCTGTTTCTTCCCACTAATATCTACTCCCGTTTCTTCCCACTAATATCTACTCTCGTTTATTCCCACTAATATCTACTCTCGTTTATTCCCACTAATATCTACTCTCGTTTATTCCCACTAAAATCTACTCTTGTTTATTGCCACTAATATCTACTCTTGTTTATTGCCACTAATATCTACTCTTGTTTATTCCCACTAATATCTACTCTTGTTTATTCCCACTAATATCTACTCTTGTTTATTCCCACTAATATCTACTCTTGTTTATTCCCACTAATATCTACTCTTGTTTATTCCCACTAATATCTACTCTTGTTTATTGCCACTAATATCTACTCTTGTTTATTCCAACTAATATCTACTCTTGTTTATTCCCACTAATATCTACTCCTGTTTATTCCCACTAATATCTACTCTTGTTTATTCCCACTAATATCTACTCCTGTTTATTCCCACTAATATCTACTCCTGTTTATTCCCACTAATATCTACTCCTGTTTATTCCCACTAATATCTACTCCTGTTTATTCCCACTAATATCTACTCCTGTTTATTCCCACTAATATCTACTCTTGTTTATTCCCACTAATATCTACTCCTGTTTATTCCCACTAATATCTACTCCTGTTTATTCCCACTAATATCTACTCCTGTTTATTCCCACTAATATCTACTCCTGTTTATTCCCACTAATATCTACTCTTGTTTATTCCCACTAATATCTACTCCTGTTTATTCCCACTAATATCTACTCTTGTTTATTCCCACTAATATCTACTCTTGTTTATTCCCACTAATATCTACTCTTGTTTATTCCCACTAATATCTACTCTTGTTTATTCCCACTAATATCTACTCCTGTTTATTCCCACTAATATCTACTCCTGTTTATTCCCACTAATATCTACTCTTGTTTATTCCCACTAATATCTACTCCTGTTTATTCCCACTAATATCTACTCCTGTTTATTCCCACTAATATCTACTCCTGTTTATTCCCACTAATATCTACTCCTGTTTATTCCCACTAATATCTACTCTTGTTTATTGCCACTAATATCTACTCCTGTTTATTCCCACTAATATCTACTCCTGTTTATTGCCACTAATATCTACTCCTGTTTATTCCCACTAATATCTACTCTTGTTTATTCCCACTAATATCTACTCTTGTTTATTCCCACTAATATCTACTCTTGTTTATTCCCACTAATATCTACTCTTGTTTATTCCCACTAATATCTACTCCTGTTTATTCCCACTAATATCTACTCTTGTTTATTCCCACTAATATCTACTCTTGTTTATTCCCACTAATATCTACTCTTGTTTATTCCCACTAATATCTACTCTTGTTTATTGCCACTAATATCTACTCTTGTTTATTGCCACTAATATCTACTCTTGTTTATTCCCACTAATATCTACTCTTGTTTATTCCCACTAATATCTACTCTTGTTTATTCCCACTAATATCTACTCTTGTTTATTCCCACTAATATCTACTCTTGTTTATTCCCACTAATATCTACTCTTGTTTATTCCCACTAATATCTACTCTTGTTTATTCCCACTAATATCTACTCCTGTTTATTCCCACTAATATCTACTCCTGTTTATTCCCACTAATATCTACTCTTGTTTATTCCCACTAATATCTACTCTTGTTTATTCCCACTAATATCTACTCCTGTTTATTCCCACTAATATCTACTCTTGTTTATTCCCACTAATATCTACTCTTGTTTATTCCCACTAATATCTACTCTTGTTTATTGCCACTAATATCTACTCCTGTTTATTCCCACTAATATCTACTACACAATAAACATGTTTCAAGACGTCCAATCACTGAGTCAGGACGTCACAACATTGTGCGTCTCAACCTGCCTGTGACCTCATTTGTGTGGTCAACGTTACACTCGCACTCCTGTCGCCATCATGCCACGCCCCTCCCCCACGCCACCGCCATTGTACGCACACGTGCCGCACAACAGCCGCACAACGTCAACGCAACAACATTTCACACAGACATTAAGACGACAATGGCAACACAACATGAACTAAAAATGAACACAACAGCCACACAACATCGACAGTTGACACAATAGCGACACGAGACTAACACAAAACCAACACGACATTAACACAACAGTGACACATTAGCAACACAAAACTAACACAACATTAACACGACAGCAACACAACACTGAGACAACACAACATTAACACAACAGTGACACATTAGCAACACAAAACCAACACAACATTAACACGACAGCGACACAACACTGAGACAACATTAACACAACAGTGACACATTGACAGGTGACACAATAGCGACACGAGACTAACACAAAACCAACACAACAGTGACACATTAGCAACACAAAACCAACACAACATTAACACAACAGTGACACATTAGCAACACAAAACCAACACAACATTAACACAACATTGACACATTAGCAACACAAAACCAACACAACATTAACACAACAGTGACACATTAGCAACACAAAACCAACACAACATTAACACGACAGCGACACAACACTGAGACAACATTAACACAACAGTGACACATTGACAGGTGACACAATAGCGACACAACACTAACACAAGACTGACACAACATCAACACAACAACAAGCCACTGTAATAGCCACACAACATCAACACAACACCGAGCCACTGTAATAGCCACACAACATCAACACAACAACAAGCCACTGTAATAGCCACACAACATCAACACAACACCGAGCCACTGTAATAGCCACACAACATCAATACAACACAGAGCCACTGTAATAGCGACACAACATCAACACAACACCAAGCCACTGTAATAGCGACACAACATCAACACAACACCAAGCCACTGTAATAGCAACACAACATCAACACAACAACAAGCCACTGTAATAGCCACACAACATCAACACAACAACAAGCCACTGTAATAGGCACACAACATCAACACAACAACAACAAGCCACTGTAATAGCGACACAACATCAACACAACAACAAGCCACTGTAATAGCCACAAAACATCAACACAACACCGAGCCACTGTAATAGCGACACGACATCAACACAACACCGAGCCACTGTAATAGCGACACAACATCAACACAACAACAAGCCACTGTAATAGCCACACAACATCAACACAACAACAAGCCACTGTAATATAGCGACACAACGTCAACACAACAACAAGCCACTGTAATATAGCGACACAACGTCAACACAACAACAAGCCACTGTAATATAGCGACACAACATCAACACAACAACAACAAGCCACTGTAATATAGCGACACAACATCAACACAACAACAACAAGCCACTGTAATAGCCACACAACATCAACACAACAACAACAAGCCACTGTAATAGCCACACAACATCAACACAACAACAAGCCACTGTAATAGCCACACAACGTCAACACAACAACAAGCCACTGTAATATAGCGACACAACGTCAACACAACAACAAGCCACTGTAATAGCCACACAACATCAACACAACAACAACAAGCCACTGTAATAGGCACACAACATCAACACAACAACAACAAGCCACTGTAATAGCCACACAACATCAACACAACAACAACAAGCCACTGTAATATAGCGACACAGCATTAACACAACAACAAGCCACTGTAATATAGCGACACAACGTCAACACAACAACGAGCCACTGTAATATAGCGACACAACATAAACACAACAACAAGCCACTGTAATAGCCACACAACATCAACACAACACGATGCAGGACTGAGCAGGTCGGTATAGCTCGGTTGGTAGAGCGGCCGTGCCAGCAACTTGAGGGTTGCAGGTTCGATCCCCGCTTCCGCCATCCTAGTCACTGCCGTTGTGTCCTTGGGCAAGACACTTTACCCACCTGCTCCCAGTGCCACCCACACTGGTTTAAATGTAACTTAGATATTGGGTTTCACAATGTAAAGCGCTTTGAGTCACTTGAGAAAAAGCGCTATATAAATGTAATTCACTTCACTTCACTTCCAATCAATAACGGACAGTTAATAATCAGTGAAGCAAACATGATAATAAGTCACACACACACACACACACACACACACACACACACACACACACACACACACACACACACACACACACACACACACACACACACACACATACACACACACACACACACACGCACACACACACAATTATTCCACCACCCTCCCTCCCTTACCTGTCCAGGTGCTATAATTAGCATACAAGCCCTGACAAACATGGCCGCTGTTTCAACACTTTTTTATCACCTCATTGCTTCCTTGCTTCCTCCTCCTTCCTCCCTCCTCCCTCCTCCCTCCTCCCTCCTCCCTCCTCCCTGGTGTGTTTACAGTTCCCAGGGACCGCAGGTGGACTGCAGGACTCATTGATTTGCTCCAAGTCAGTCATTGACGGACGCTCCCTTGCTGTCAGCCAATCAGGGCGCAGGAAGCAGGATGTGGTCACTTTGTGCAAACATGGCGGCGATGAAGATGAAGATGAAGACGAAGTGGAGTACTTGAAAAGATGTTTTGTTCTAATGAGCTGCTGATGACTTTTAAGGTTTGTGAAGTGAAGTGAATTAAATTTATATAGCGCTTTTTCTCAAGTGACTCAAAGCGCTTTACATAGTGAAACCCAATATCTAAGTTACATTCAAACCAGTGTGGGTGGCACTGGGAGTAGGTGGGTAAAGTATCTTGCCCAAGGACACAACGGCAGTGACTAGGATGGCGGAAGCGGGGATCGAACCTGCAACCCTCAAGTTGCTGGCACGGCCGCTCTACCAACCGAGCTATACCGCCCCTAGGTTTGAGTCCAGCTTCCAGGGAGTCCTGGTCAAGGAGGTGATTGGTTCCCAGGAAGTGCTATGAAGTTGTTGACCTCATGTGAGCTGAGTGCTCTGTGAGTGAATGACATCATTCATGTCTACCTTTCACAACATCTCATTACTTTTGCACACACTAGTTCACATTTTAGAGGATGACCTTTCACCTCTTGGACACCAAACCAACGTAGAACTCAGCAAGTCTTTTTGTTAGAAACTTGAGAAGACACTCGTGCAAGAACATTCTACTCAGTCTATGACATCACTGTGACCTTTCACCTCTGATATCCAAGCTCGTTTGGAGACATTACCAAAACATAATGTTACATAATTATATATATATATATACATA
>NC_084742.1:64693236-64738236 GCF_033978785.1 Entelurus aequoreus | reverse complement strand
TGTTAGACATATGTACTGTTACACATATGTACTGTTACACAAATATTATGTTACACGTATGCACTGTTACACATATATTATGTTAGACATATGTACTGTTACACATATAATTAGGTTACACATATGTACTGTTACACATAAGTACTGTTACACATATATTATGTTACACATAAGTACTGTTACACATATATTATGTTACACATATGTACTGTTACACATATGTACTGTTACACATATATTATGTTACACATATGTACTGTTATGCATATATTATGTTGCACATATGTACTGTTACACATATATTATGTTAGACATATGTAATGTTACACATATATTATGTTACACATATGTACTGTTACACATATATTATGTTACACATATATAATTAGGTTACACATATATTATGTTACACATATATAATTAGGTTACACATATGTACTGTTACACGTATACAATTACTACGGTGTAAACATTTTTTTTAAAAATTCAAATGAATCGCGATTCGTATTTGTTACGATTCCTATTTGATTTTTTATTATTATTATTTTTTTGAATATGTAACTAGAGTCATTCTTGGACAGTGACACACACACAGCAGGGGTCCAACATTTTAAGAATAGGAGAAAAATAAGTCTTTTTTTTCATGTGTACTAAAATGCTTTGTTGGTTTTATTTCCCCCTCATGTTTATGAAGCAAACAATCTCGCCAGGAGAATTGACACATTTGTCTCTCAGACATGCTCCAGTGTGTCAAACTGGCTGGATGCATCGTGTCTATGTGGCTCCCTCTGGTGGAGACAATGAGTACCACACCAACTACAGTAAACAAGCCCACAAATCAACGACGGGAAACTTACAGTACCAGTCAAAAGTTTTGAAACAATTCAATAGAATGCAATCATGTCCCCAAACTTGTCCGGCCTTTTGTACACGAGCTAAATCAAATAAAAATAACAAACTCACGTGTGGCGGCGTGTTGCTGACGTCGTGGTTGTTGTTGAGCTGGTCCTGGCTGACAGGTGACGCCGCAGGCTGACAGTCCAGCGACACTCGGTCTCGACAGGCGCTGTGACACGCGTACTTGCATCCTGCCAACACCACACAAACTGGTCAGATGTGTCACCTCTGACCTCTGGGATGGACGTCATGCTACCTGGGTAGAACACCTGTCTAATGTTGCACAGGGCCCCGCCCATCTTCCCACCTTCATCCATCCTCTTCCTCCCTTGTCCATTTGGGTAAATGTCCCTCTGTGCCCACACACACACACACACACACGCGCACACACACACACACACACACACACACACACACACACACACACACACACACACACACACAGCCACTGTGCTGAGTCGTCCATTTTGCAGTTTGGCTGAGTCAGGCTTTCTGGCCCGGCTGACGGGTCTTGTTATGTTATGATGGTCCGCCTACGTGGACCAGTCTGATCCCGAGAGGAAGTGAGGCGCAGGTTCCGGCGTCCCCGCAGCCACCGATACTTAAATGTGATGTGAAACAAAGAGGCTAAGAACGCTAATTGTCTCTTATTCTGAAAATCCGCACCAATCAATGTCAGCTCGACTCAAAAAGGTCAGAGGTCACACTCCAGGCTTTGGGACACCGCAATTCAATTAAAATATTCGGGGAGACACTTTCACAAGGATTAAAGACTGATGGTAAGAAAAGATCCTCTATATGACAGGAGCCCTCTGCTGTTATGGACCAACTGAAAAACAGCGGTCAAAGATCCTCTACATGACAGGAGTGCTCTGCTGATTTATCGGACCATGTGCAAAAACAGCATAAGCGCTCTGCTGTGTATAAAGCTCAACTATAAAAACAGCAGTCAAAGATTCTCTATTTTGCAAGAGCGCCCTGTGTTTTTACAGAAGCAGTCAAAGATCCTTTATTTGACGGGAGCCACACGTGTTTAAGACCAACTGCACAATCAGCAAATGTCCTCTATTTGACAAGAGCTACTTGCTATTTTTAATGACCAAATGCAGACACAGCAGTCAAAGATCCTCTATTTGACTAAACAGTTGCTGTTTTTATGGGTCTTCTGCAAAACCAGCAGAAAAAGATCCTCTATTTGACAGGAGCGCTCTGCTGTTTTTATGGGTCTACTGCAAAACCAGCAGAAAAAGATCCTCTATTTGACAGGAGTGCTCTGCTGTTTTTATGGGTCTACTGCAAAACCAGCAGAAAAAGATCCTCTATTTGACAGGAGCGCTCTGCTGTTTTTATGGGTCTACTGCAAAACCAGCAGACAAAGATCCTCTATTTGACAAAAAAAATCTTAGCTTTTTTTAATGACTAACTGTAGAAACAGCAGTCAAAGATCCTCTATTAGACAGGCGCGCTCTGTCCTCTTTAAGGACCAACTGCAAAAACCGCAGTCAAAGATCCTCTATTTAACAGGAGGGCTTTGCTTTCTCAAAAAAACAACTGCAATATCAGAAAAGATCCTCTATTTGACAGGAGTATTTAACTGTTTGGCTCAAATGCAAAATCAACAAAGATCCTATATTTGACAGGAACTTTCTTTTATTTTTACAGACAAACTGCAAAACCAGCAGACAAAGATCCTCTACTTGACAGGAGCGCTCTGCTGTTTTTACGGGTCTACTGCAAAACCAGCAGGCAAAGATCCTCTATTTGACGGGAAATATTTGCTTTTTTTAATTACCAACTGTAGAAACAGCAGTCAAAGATCCTCTATTTGACAGGATCGCTCTGCTGTTTCACAGACCAACTGCAAACGTCACAGTCAAAGATCCTCCGTTTGACAGGAGCGCTTTGCTGTTGTAAAAAAAACAGCAGTCAAAGATCCTCTATTTTACTAGAGTGTTCAGTTTTTTTAAGGACCAACTACAAAATCTGCAACCATCCTCTATTTGACAGGAGTGCGCTGCTGTTTTTATGGCCCAGCTGCAAAATTAGCAGTCAAAGATCCTCTACATGATAGGAGCGTTCTGCTGTTTTTAGGAATCGTCTGCAAAAAGAGCAGTCAAAGATCCTCTATTCGACAGGAGTCTCCTGCTCTATTTAGAAATCCGCCGTAAAAATGTCAGTCGCTTCCCAGTTTTGGCGAGAAGTGGCAGGTCGGTGTGACGTCTTCAGGACTTCAAAGATTGTTTACCGTCATCGACCTTCCACATTTCAGCAGCAGTCTTCTAATGGGGTGAGTGTTTGGGAGGGGGGGGTCGGAGGTCACAATGAGTCACGCCGGGAAATAGTCCGGCTGTTGTCATGACAACCAGACTCAACTCCTGATCAAAAATGTTCTATTTTTTGCACTTTTTAAATGAAAATATTGTTTTGTTGCGTGAGGTGGCGACTTGTCCAGGGTGTACCCCGCGGCTGAGATAGGCTCCAGCACCCCCGCGACCCCGAAAGGGACAAGCTGTAGAAAATGGATGGATGTAGAAACAGCAGTCAAAGATCCTCTATTTAACAGGAGGGCTTTGCTTTCTCAAAGAACCAACTGCAATATCAGAAAAGATCCTCTATTTGACAGGACTATTTAACTGTTTTGCTCAAATGCAAAATCAGCAAAGATCCTCTATTTTACAGGAACTTTCTTTTATTTTTACAGACAAACTGCAAAACCAGCAGACAAAGATCCTTTATATAACAGGAAATATTTGCTTTTTTAAATGAAAAAACTGTAGAAACAGCAGTCAAAGATCCTCTATTAGACAGGCGTGCTCTGTTTTCTTTAACGACCAACTGCAAAAACAGCAGTCAAAGATCCTCTATTCAACAGGAGGGCTTTGCTTTCTCAAAGAACCAACTGCAATATCAGAAAAGATCCTCTATTTGACAGGAGTATTTAACTGTTTTGCTCAAATGCAAAATCAGCAAAGATCCTCTATTTGACAGGAACTTTCTTTTATTTTTACAGACCAACTGCAAAACCAGCAGACAAAGATCCTCTACTTGACAGGAAATATTTGCTTTTTTAAATGACCAACTGTAGAAACAGCAGTCAAAGATCCTCTATTTAACAGGAGGGCTTTGCTTTCTCAAAGAACCAACTGCAATATCAGAAAAGATCCTCTATTTGACAGGAGTATTTACTGTTTTGCTCAAATGCAAAATCAGCAAAGATCCTCTATTTGACAGGAACCCTCTTTTATTTTTACAGACAAACTGCAAAACCAGCAGACAAAGATCCTCTATATGACAGGAAATATTTGCTTTTTTAAATGAAAAAACTGTAGAAACAGCAGTCAAAGATCCTCTATTAGACAGGCGCGCTCTGTTTTCTTTAATGACCAACTACAAAAACAGCAATCAAAGATCCTCTATTTAACAGGAGGGCTTTGCTTTTTTAAAGAACCAACTGCAATATCAGAAAGGATCCTCTATTTGACAGGAGAATTTAACCGATTGGCTCAAATGCAAAATCAGCAAAGATCCTCTATTTGACAGGAACCCTCTTTTATTTTTACAGACAAACTGCAAAACCAGCAGACAAAGATCCTCTATACAACAGGAAATATTTGCTTTTTTAAATGAAAAAACTGTAGAAACAGCAGTCAAAGATCCTCTATTAGACAGGTGCGCTCTGTTTTCTTTAATGACCAACTGCAAAAACAGCAATCAAAGATCCTCTATTTAACAGGAGGGCTTTGCTTTTTTAAAGAACCAACTGCAATATTAGAAAAGATCCTCTATTTGACAGGAGAATTTAACTGATTGGCTCAAATGCAAAATCAGCAAAGATCCTCTATTTGACAGGAACCCTCTTTTATTTTTACAGACAAACTGCAAAACCAGCAGACAAAGATCCTCTATATGACAGGAAATATTTGCTTTTTTAAATGAAAAAACTTTAGAAACAGCAGTCAAAGATCCTCTATTAGACAGGCGCGCTCTGTTTTCTTTAACGACCAACTGCAAAAACAGCAGTCAAAGATCCTCTATTTAACAGGAGGGCTTTGCTTTCTCAAAAAACCAACTGCAATATCAGAAAAGATCCTCTATTTGACAGGAGTATTTAACCGATTGGCTCAAACGCAAAATCAGCAAAGATCCTCTATTTGACAGGAACTTTCTTTTATTTTTACAGACAAACTGCAAAACCAGCAGACAAAGATCCTCTATATGACAGGAAATATTTGCTTTTTTAAATGAAAAAACTGTAGAAACAGCAGTCAAAGATCCTCTATTAGACAGGCGCGCTCTGTTTTCTTTAATGACCAACTGCAAAAACAGCAATCAAAGATCCTCTATTTGACAGGAGGGCTTTGCATTTTTAAAGAACCAACTGCAATATCAGAAAAGATCCTCTATTTGACAGGAACTTTCTTTTATTTTTACAGACAAACTGCAAAACCAGCAGACAAAGATCCTCTTCATAACAGGAAATATTTGCTTTTTTAAATGAAAAAACTGTAGAAACAGCAGTCAAAGATCCTCTATTAGACAGGCGCGCTCTGTTTTCTTTAACGACCAACTGCAAAAACAGCAGTCAAAGATCCTCTATTTAACAGGAGGGCTTTGCTTTCTCAAAAAAACAACTGCAATATCAGAAAAGATCCTCTATTTTAACAGGAGAATTTAACCGATTGGCTCAAATGCAAAATCAGCAAAGATCCTATATTTGACAGGAACTTTCTTTTATTTTTACAGACCAACTGCAAAACCAGCAGACAAAGATCCTCTACTTGACAGGAGCGCTCTGCTGTTTTTACGGGTCTACTGCAAAACCAGCGGTCAAAGATCCTCTATTAGACAGGCCCGCTCTTACTGCACACACGCACACACACGCACACACACACACACACACACACACACACGCACACACACGCACACACACACACACACACACACACACACACACACACACATTCTTGTATTTGTTACCTTCTTGGGACCTAAAAAAATGCCAACTGTACCTCTTTAGGACCAGCCTTTCTAGATATATAAAGAAGTGTATTTACAACATTAATAATATATACATACTATGTAAATATAAACAAAGCTTGTTGTGAAAAATGAGTTGGAATTTCACAAGAAAAAGGTCACAATTTCACAAGAAAAACGTATAATTTTGGCAGTATTATAATAAAAGTCGTCATTTTACTCAACGCAAGTCAAAATTTTACAAGAAAAACTGAACATTTGTGCAATATTATGATACAAGTTGGATTTATACTCAATAACAGTCGCAATTTTACAAGAAAAGCTTAACATTTTGGCAATTTTATGACAAGAGTCGTCATTTTACTTGAAAAAGTCACAATTTTGTAAGAAAACTTTACAATTTTGGCAATATTATAATAATAATCTGAATTTTACTTGGCCAAATTTATGATGAAAGTCATCATTTTACTCAAAAAAGGGCACTATTGTACAAGAACAACAACAAAATTGGCAATATTGTGATAAATGTCAGAATTTTATGACAAAAGTCACCATTTGGCATGAAAAAGTCATCATTTTACGAGAAAATATTGCAGTATTACAGAAACAGAAAGAATATGAGAAATTGTTCCCAATTTTATAAGAAAAAAGTCGACACATTGTGAGAAAAAGACTGCTTTTAGTTCATTTATTTATTTTGGATTTTTTTAATTTTTTTTATTTACTTCAAGTTATTACAGTTTGTCTCTATATACATATTTATTTTACTTATGTTGGCCAGAGGGGGAGCACTTCAATTTTTTACACACACTTGTTATTTCATATGTTGACCAGAGGGGGAGCACTTTTAAAAGCGACACACAGTCAATTTGAAAAATCCCTCCTTTTTTGGGACCACCCTCATTTTGATAGATGTCACCAGCAGGGGCGCAAATGAGACATTGTCTATTAGATGCAATGTTATTGGGACCATGATTTATGTCATCACTTGTATCACACCTCCTCATATGGAAGATACTTTTCCTTCTTCATGTCTCAAGAAGGGTAGAAATACAAGAACACACACACACACACACACACACACACACACACACACACACACACACACACACACACACACACACACACACACACACACACACACACACACACACACACACACACACACGTTGTTGTATTTGAAAATATAAAGATATATAAAGAAGTGTATTTACAACATTAATAATATATACATACTAAGCAAATATAAAAACTTATAATTTTGGCAGTATTATAATAAAAGTCGTAATTTAACTCAACACAAGTCAAAATTGTTATAAGAAAAACTGAACATTTGTGCAATATTATGATAAAAGTTGGATTTTTACTCAATAACAGTCGCAATTTTACAAGAAAAGCTTAACATTTTGGCTATTTTACGAAAAGAGTCGTAATTTTAGTCGACAAAAGACACAATTTTATAAGAAAACTTGAAAAATGTTGCCAACATTATACTATGAATCGGAATTTTTAAATTGGCAAAATGATGACAAAAGTCATCATTTTACTCAAAACAAGAACAACAACAAAATTGATAACATTGTGATAAAAGTCGGAATTTTATATGACAAATGTCACCACTTTGCATTAAAAAGTAATAATTTTACAATAAGATATTGCAATATTACAGAAACAGAAAGAATATGAGAAATTGTTCCCGATTTTATAAGGAAGAAGTCGACACATTGTGAGAAAAAGACTGCTTTTAGTTCATTTATTTTATTTTGTATTTTTTGTTTGTAATTGGTTTTTAATCTTAATTTTTTACTTCTAGTTATTACAGTATGTCTCTATGTACATTTATTTTTTTAAATTAATTTTGGCCAAGGGGTGTGTATTTCAATTTCTTACACGCACTTGTTATTTCATATGTCTCAAGAATGATAGAAACACAAGAACCCGCAGGCTGCTTTTTCCAATGTCATTTTGTCTGAGGATGTAAATCCGCTGTGGACTCACCAGAGTTCTTCCACAACAAGCTGACCTCCACCCGCCCGGAGTGTTTCATCATCGCGCTGGGAAAACGGTAGAAGAATCCTGACAACCTGCGCAGGGTTCTGCCAAAGTTCTTAACGACACCCATGGTCACGCCGCACGCACACAGAACCCTGATAGAGGTCCTCCACCCTGCCGTCCATGATACCTCAGCGTGCGTGTGTGTGTGTGTGTGTGTGTGTGTGTGTGTGTGTGTGTGTGTGTGTGACGCCAGCTCCTCCCCTCAACAAGCCGACCCCCGTTTCTGTGGGTCAGCTGCTTCTTCCTTGTTTGTTCAGCCATTGTCACACTTGGGCTCAACACTACACACACACACACACACACACACACACACACACACACACACACACATTTCTCACTCAACTTCAGAAAATTCCAACACCGGAAGACGCAGCGTGAGAAAGCAGTTTGACGTTTCAAATTGTTTTCCTTGTGCACCGCAACTTTCTCTGTGCAAATAAGACACGTCGGGGTGCCCCTGTGCTCAACAAAGAAATGTTGCATTTCCCACTTTTCCTGGAATTGTCTTTGCTCATCACTAACCTTTCTCTTCACTGCAGGCTTTGAAAAAGACATGTTTGGGGTTGTGGAATATATTTGTATTTAGCCTACGCACGGAGAATAATGTTATTCCCGCAATGTGTGTCGTTGCGCTTTTCCTTCCTACAGCAACACGGCGGTCGGCGGAAAGTACCGGGATAGCGAGCGCAAAAAAGTGACGGCGTCATATAAAATATATATGTAGTGTTCATCGTGTGAGGCAATGCAAATTAAACAATAAAAAAAACAAATAACGGTTTGAATTGGTCCAGGTTATCAGGGACTTTATTACCATACTTGCCAACCCTCCCGTTTTTAGCGGGAGAATCCCGGTATTCAGCGCCTCTCCCGACAACCTCCCGGCAGAGATTTTCTCCCGACAAACTCCCGGTATTCAGCCGGAGCTGGAGGCCACTCCCCCTCCAGCTCAATGCGGACCTGAGACTGAGTGGGGACAGCCTGTTCTCACGTCCGCTTTCCCACAATATAAACAGCTTGCCTGCCCAATGAACGGAGAAGTTAAGCAGGACAATACTGCCATCTAATGGATAGCCAACGGAACACTGAAATTCAAGTATATATTTTTTTTCTATGTAAATAAAAAAAAAAAATATATATATATATATATATATATATATATATATATATATATATATATATATATATATATATATATATATAGCTAGAATTCACTGAAAGTCAAGTATTTCATACACACACACACACACACACACACACATATATATATATATATATATATATATATATATATATATATATATATATATATATATATATATATATATATATATATATATATATGAAATACTCGAGTTGGTGAATTCTAGCTGTAAATAACCACGCCCCCACCCCCGACCAAGCCCCCCCCCCACACCCTACCCCCACCTCCCGATATTGGAGGTCTCAAGGTTGGCAAGTATGTTTATTACTGACGGGAGGGGGGGGGAGTTGCTTGCTGTAGAGTTTACAATTACGGTAGCACAATTAGCCTCGAACGGGCTAACATCACGACTAATGTGTTACACGTCCGATTCGCCCAGCTACTCTCTGTCGGAGTATCAGCACTGGGGTCCAGGGCACCACACTTTTGTATTGTCGTTCGGTCTTTCGGCGGAGTGCTTCGGAAGCTACCGGACTGCTCGTCTCCCCCGCCCGGACTGCCCGGGAGCGGGGGATAGAGATAGGAAGGAAGGAAGGACGGAAGAGCTTGTGCGGGTCTAGTGGAAAAGCGGCAAAAACGTTTCTCTGCTTGCATCACGCAAGTGACGTCAATGTTCGGCCCTCTAGAGCCATATACCACACCGCGATTGGTAGATTCCACACAACGCTGTCAAGCGCCATTCATATATAACTCACGGGCATACTTGCCAACCTTGAGACCTCCGAATTCAGGAGATTGGGGGGGGGGGGCGGGGTTGTCTATTGTAGCCTGGAAGAGTTAGGGCTACAAGGGATTCTGGGTATTTGTTGTGTTGTGTTTATGTTGTGTTACGGTGCGGATGTTCTCCCGAAATGTGTTTGTCATTCTTGTTTGGTGTTTGTTCACAGTGTGGCGCATATTTGTAACAGTGTTAAAAGTTGTTTATACGGCCACCCTCAGTGTGACCTGTATGGCTGTTGATCAAGTATGCCTTGCAGTCACTTACGTGTGTGTCTGCAGAAGCCGCATATATTATGTACGCTGTTTGTATGGTGAAAAAGCGGACGCGACGACAGGTTGTAGAGGACGCTAAAGGCAGTGCCATCACGGCACGCCCTTAAAAATGTTGTCCGGGTGAAAATCGGGAGAAATCCGAGACAATGGTTGCCCCGGGAGATTTTCGGGAGGGGCACTGAAATTCGGGAGTCTCCCGGAAAAATCGGGAGTAACATTAAACTTTCATATAAGGTGGGGGCCGCAAAATAACGTCTCGCGGGCCGCAATTGGCCCGCGTGTCGGAGACCCCTCCAGACCCATCACAACAAAATTAGGCATAATAATGAGTTAATTCCACCACTGTATATATCAGTATCGGTTGATATCGGAATCGGTAATTAAGAGTTGGACAATATCGGAATATCGGCAAAAAAGCCATTATCGGACATCTCTAATCCCAACATAGGGCTGGCAAAAGGCCACCAATCACTCTTGTGTGGCCGTACAAAAGTACACGTGTAAACAACTCAGAAGTATTCAATTATGTAACGTGAACACAACTTGGATGAGTTGTTGTGGTCGGACACGCTCGTCTTCTGGTTTCAAACCCGAGCCGGTCGGCCCGCATGCCAACTACATTCCGTCACCTCCTACAGCGTCACGGCCATCTTCAACTTCCACGTTATCGTCTGAGACATCAATGATTATTTACTGCAGCGCTGGTCGTCATAGGACACACCCTGTACTGTACGTGTAGCAGGCCCGGCCCTAACCAATCTGGCGCCCTAGGCAAGATTTTAGGTGGCGCCCCCCCCACATCGGCAGTGAAGTGTATATACTCACAAGAAACCGAATAGCTTTGTCTTTGACCTATTTTTTTACTTAAAGAAAGCAAATTAACAATCAGAATAGTTAACAAGATTAAAAAAAATATGTATAAATAAATCAATACAAAAATAAAAAATGAATGTATGAAATACAATATTTTTTACATACATAAACACAAAATAAAACGTGTCAACAAGTTGCATAAAATAAATTAAAAATACAATATAAATAAGGCACTGCACAAAACAAGATATCAAACCAGTATGACTTTAACAACTATATTACAAAAAAAGGGGATCCTACAGAGTCCTCTATTTGTGCTTTTTAATATTGCATTAACTAGAATGACTTACAAATTACTGTACACCAGGGAGTACTGTAATTACCTAACGTTACATTATTATTTTCCATAACAATTTAGCCCCCTCCACAATATTAACCCGACGTTAAAACACAACTAGCTATTTATTGATTAGCAATTGCCGAATCATGTAACATTAGCTTAATGCTAAAAAGCCAGGTTACTATCACATTCTGTAACAGACAAATAATTTCATGTAGGCTAACGTTACCTCCCTGCTACCTCTGTCTTTTTCTCGTTTCCCCTCTTCTTTTCTCTTTTTTCTTCCCTGGGCACCTGACAGTTTTGGCCGTTTTGACATCTTGTGTTGATTTTTTTATGTGGTGACGTCCAAAAAGAGTCATGATACGGGAAGGGAGGGGGCGCACCGTGCCGGGGGAGGGGGAGGGCGTAATGTTGTAACAAATAATATTTCTATTAAATAGGCTTTACTTTGCATTTTAACTAACGTGGGATTATTTTATGTATTTAGAAATAATAGTACCAAGTTTGTTTGTTTTTTTGTTTTTTTTCCTCCAACATTTGTGGCACTGGCGTGGCGCCCCCTGATGGACGGCGCCCTTAGCATTTGCCTATACGGCCTATGCCACGGGCCGGCCCTGATGTGTACTTACTGTAACACATACAGTACATGTGTACTGTAACACACACATGTGTACTGTAACACAATTAGTGGGAGCCCTGAGCTTGTTTCTTTGCAATGAAATGCTGGTGGAAATCAGCCTTTGGCTACAATCTTTCACATTTATATTTGATACGTTCATTAATGTGCATTTGTCACAAAGTTATAACAAATGGCAACTTCCTGTGAGGAGTTTTATCCACCATCATTGGTGTGTCTAGTGCACAGGTGTCAAACTCAAGGCCCGCGGGCCAAATCTGGCCCTCCACCTCATTTTATATGGCCCGCAAAAGCTTGGAAATACAAACCCCGTTTCCATTTGAGTTGGGAAATTGTGTTAGATGTAAATATAAACGGAATACAATGACTTGCAAATCCTTTTCAATCCATATTCAGTTGAATATGCTACAAAGACAACATATTTGATGTTCAAACTGATAAAAAAATTTTTTGTGTGCAAATAATCATTAACTTTAGAATTTGATGGCAGCAACACGTGACAAAGAAGTTGGGAAAGGTGGCAATAAATACTGATAAAGTTGAGGAATGCTCATCAAACACTTATTTGGAACATCCCACAGGTGAACAGGCAAATTGGGAACAGGTGGGTGCCATGATTGGGTATAAAAGTAGATTCCATGAAATGCTCAGTCATTCACAAACAAGGATGGGGCGAGGGTCACCACTTTGTCAACAAATGCCTGAGCAAATTGTTGAACAGTTTAAGAACAACCTTTCTCAAGCAGCTATTGCAAGGAATTTAGGGATTTCACCATCTACGCTCCGTAATATCATCAAAGGGTTCAGAGAATCTGGAGAAATCACTGCACGTAAGCAGCTAAGCCCGTGACCTTCCATCCCTCAGGCTGTACTGCATCAACAAGCGACATCAGTGTGTAAAGGATATCACCACATGGGCTCAGGAACACTTCAGAAACCCACTGTCAGTAACTACAGTTGGTCGCTACATCTGTAAGGGTTTGTAATATGTGTCAATAAAATACCTTATATTTTCTTTATTTATTTTCTTACTAAAGGCATTAGGGTTTTTTTTCTTCTACTATCCAATACTGCAACAAATATTATATTATCTAACTTTTATGGTCACAATCCAAATAAATACTTAAATATCTGCTTAACTTATGGTTTCGAAGCAAGTTATCCATCAAATTGTACACTATAAAAATGACCGATAGATTTTACTGTAAAATTTAGGGAGTTTTTTTTTACAACATATTACTGTAAGTTGAAAAAAAAACGACCAATGTTTGTTTTTCTACAGTAAAATTCAGTCATTTTGTTTGTTTTTAAATCCACGGTTGCTCATTTTATGGTACCACATTTTATTTTGGTAAAAAAAACTGGCAGCTGAGTTGCCAAAATGAAATTAAACAGCGGTACTGTATTTCTGTTTACAGTTATATGTTGTAAAAATAACAATTATAAAATAACACCATATATTTTACAGTAAAAGTCCGGCAACTAAGCTGCCAGTTTTTTTCTGTAAACATTTTTTTTACTCTTTACGTACATTTTTTTTTTAAATATTTAAATTCATAGGCAAATTCATGCCCTCTATTGGCAGCCATGACTGCGGTGTGGCCCTCAATGAAGACAAGTGTGACACCCCTGGTCTGGTGGAACAGGCCAAGGTTAAGTTGGAGAAAATGCAGTCCTTTATAAATTATTTTAAAAAAATAAAAATAAAATTAAAAATTAAAAAAAAAAATTATTTCATGTTTCTCTCCGGCCCTGGTAGCAAATGATTTCCCGGACCGGTACCGGTCCCCGGACCGGTGGTTGGGGACCCCCGCTGTAACACACACGTGTGTACTTTAACACACACGTATGGATAGTTACGCAATACACTGAACATAAGATGTTTTGGGGCCAGGGATGTCAAAGTGGTTTTCATTGAGGGCCACACGGCAGTTATGATCAGAGGGCCACTTGTAACAGTGAATAATGTAGGAATTTGATTTAATTATTAATTATATAAATTGTTTTAAGTAGACTGTCCATTTTACAGTAAAAACTCTACATTTACAAAATGTTACTGTAAAATATAGTGTTTTTTTTGTAAATTTTTAATTTACATTTTTTGTAAATATAAAAACAGTACCACTGTTTTTTGGAGGGTTTTTTTTTACGGAAAAAGCTGGCAGCTTAGTTGGCAGAATGTTTGTGTTAAATTGACATTGTTTTTTTTACAACATGATATTTTTCATGGAAAAACAGTACAAGTTATTTTCTTATTCTGGCAACTTAGCTGCCAGTTTTTCTACCGTAAAAACAAATGTACCGTCTTTCCATTTACAGTAATACACCGTTAAAAACTAGATTTTACAGTGAACAACTGGCAGCTCAGTCAACATAATTTTAACGCAAAATAAAGTAGTAGTTTTTTTTTTTTTCAATTTATGCTGTAAAGAACAACGTAAAATGTATTGTCATTTTTATTAATTTGATGGGTAGTTTGCTGTAAAGTCAAATATTTTTATGTGATTTTATTTAGACAAAAACATGTTTGGAAAGTACTGTAATATTTGTTGCAATATTGGATGCTATTAGAGTTTAAAATTTTTGCAATTTCAAGCAGTACATATATTTTTTTCTGTCAAAATGGAAAAAAATCCATTACATTTAGTGATAAAATATGAAGTACTTTATTGGCACGTATCATATCCGGGTGTTTGCGGGCCAGATAACATGATGTCGCGGGCCAGATCTGGCCCCCGGGCCTTGACTTTGACACCTGTGCTTCGGGGTGTACTAGGAGTAAACCTACACAAGCACTCCCTGCAGTGAGGGGGCTCGTATTGCGTGAATAAGCGCATGTAGAAAGTCAATTGATGAATGACAAGGCGCTTTATAGCATTCATTTACTGTATCTTAGCCCCTTCCTGCTCCATCACTGGTAAGAACATAATGGCAAATCCTCCCTTGCATCTTCAATGTCGCAAAGTGTCAGGGCTGGTAAACCGATCAAATCCCCCATATTTAATTTGAGGTTTTAATCGTGTTTATTCAACAATTTATTTCCATGTTTTGTTGCAAAACATGCAATAAAATAACGTTTGATGAAAAAAAGTATAAGAATCCATCCATCCATTTTCTGTGCCGCGTAGCACAAGTAAGCTGGAGCCTAACCCAGCTGACTTTTAAAGTGAGAGTCGGGGTACACCCCCGCATGGTCACCTGGCAACCACAGGACACACCCTCTAAGAGTACACTCACACCTGTGGACAATTGACACTCATTTTACACTATACAATCTGTTCCCAGCCCCTTCCTGCTCCATCGCTGATAACAATCTAATAGCGAATTTCCCAACTTCAAGTTTTAATTATGTTCAATTAAAAATTTCGCACTAAAAACACAACTTATTGAAATATGTATCAAAATTATATTTTAATTTTTTTTTAAAACTACAAAAATCGTTTCACATAAACAACAATAATATGGGAGGGGGGTCAACATAAAATTCTGCTTAGCCTGCACACAAGCACGAGGAACACATATAAAGGCCACACAAGATTTCATGCTATACCAGGGGTCCCCTAACTCGGGGGCCGCATTGTGTTAAAAAGATTTGGCCGGGCTTTGTATATATATATATATATATATATATATATATATATATATATATATATATATATATATATATATATATATATATATATATATATAAATAAATGTATGTATATACATATACATATATACATATTAGGGCTGGGAATCTTTGGGTGTCCCACGATTCGATTCAAAATCGATTCTTGGGGTCACGATTCGATTCAGAATCGATTTTTTTTTCAATTCAACATGATTCTCGGTTTAAAAACGATTTTTTATTTTTTATTTTTTATTTTTTTAATGAAAACAATACACAACAATACCATAATAATGCAATACAATTTCAAAACAAAACCCGACCCAGCAACATTCAGAATAGCAATAAACAGAGCAGTTGAGAGGACACACAAACATGACACGGAACAATCTAAAAGTAGTGAGACAAAAATGAATATTATCAACAACAGTATCAATATTAGTAACAATTTCAACATAGCAGTGATTAAAAATCCCTCATTGATATTATCATTAAAAACATTAATTAAAAAAAAAATACAAAAATGAACAATAGTGTCACAGTGGCTTACACTTGCATCGCATCTCATAAACTAAATGTCTAATGATAATGTCAATGAGGGATTTTTAATCACTGCTATGTTGAAATTGTAACTAATATTGATACTGTTGTTGATAATATTCATTTTTGTTTCACTACTTTTGGTTTGTTCTGTGTGGTGTTTGTGTCTCCTCTCAATTGCTCTGTTTATTGCAGTTCTGAGTGTTGCTGGGTCGGGTTTGGTTTTGGAATTGGATTGCATTGTTATGGTATTGCTGTGTATTGTTTTGTTGGATTGATTAATTAAAATAAAATAAAAAAAATTAATAAAAAAAAATTTAAAAAAAAAAAATCGATTTTAAAAAAATTAGAATCGATTCTGAATAATAATAAAAATAATAATAATAATCTTTTTATTTTATTTATTTTTTACTTGGGATCCTAGCTTGGGGACCATTATGTGGCTTTTATTGATGTTTGTGTTTTGCATTCAGGGACTCAATAGCTTATAATGTAAAAGTGAGGAAAATAGAATAAACACTCACCTGCACAGGTGAGAGCCCCGTGGAAGACGTACTTGCAGCACACATCACACCAGGTGCCGTCCCCTCCAGGCCCAAAACTGTGGCCCTCCCCAGACTCCTCCTTCACCCTGGGGTCCTTGTCCTCCGGGCTGAAGATGGTCCTCACGTCCGGGGGTCTGAACCCCTTCTTCCGGCCCCTCTGCGGGCCCCCAGCGTGCTCTTCCTGGCCCGGCCTGTCCTCGGCCTCTGCCTGGCGCTTCCTCCGGTCTGGACTCCTCAGAGCTTCCCGTTGAGCTCTGTCGCTCCAAGCCGCCTCAAGGCTCTCCAGGCTGGGCGGCTGAGGGGAGACGTGCCGCCGCACCACCTTCACCATCCCTCCCTTGGAGGCTTTGGAGAGCCGCAGCCTGGCGCCCGCCGGGGGTGTCGTTTCGTCCGGAGCGTCGCTCGGTGCCAGCGGGGCTTGGCTGACGTGAACGGCGGGCAGTGAAGGGTCAGCCGGGGCGTCGCGCTTGCGACCCCGGTGGGGGTGGACCACCTTCATCCTCACAGCCGGGTGAAGGCGGCATAAAGTTGGGGAAGCGTCATCGCGTCCGGGGGCCTCTAGCGAGTCTTCCTGGTCGTCGTGGAGGAGCAGGTTGAGGCGGTCTGCGCGGACCAGAACGGGTTGGATCTCATTTCACTGACGGCAGCACAGCAGGCGGATCCCGCAGGAAGAATTCTACTTTCAAGGAAATCACCTCTTTATCAGCGCGCGTTCACCTTAATTATTTATTAGTAACACCTGAATTCATTAGTCGACTTGCAGTCACAATTCGGCTTCATTGACCACCTCTTTTAGCGCGTAATTTCAACATTTTAACAAAATTTTCAACCCCAGTCGCAGCTCACTTCTCCTGCAGTAGCCCAACTTGACCACAGGAGGGCAGTGTTTTCACGTCTCTAAATGACATGCCTTTCAAAGTTTCAGATGAGTTTTAAAACATTGATACGACAATATTCTTTAAATTAAACTTTCATTGACCACCTCTTTTAGTGCATAATTTCAATATTTTAACAACATTTTCAACCCCCGTCGCAGTGCACTTCTCCTGCAGTAGCCCAACTTGACCACAGGAGGGCAGTGTTTTCACATCTCTAAATGACATGCGTTTCAAAGTTTCAGATGAGTTTTAAAACACTACGGAAATTTAAAGTTTCATTGACCACCTCTTTTAGCGCGTAATTTAATCATTTTAATAACATTTTTCAACCTCAGTCTCAGTGCATTTCTCCTGAGTTTTAAAACACTGGACAAATTGATACGGAAATATTATTTAAATTAAACTTTTATTGCATTCTCTTTAAGTGCGTAATTTCAACATTTTCAACCCCTGTCGCAGTGCACTTCTCCTGCAGTAGCCCAACTTGACCACAGGAGGGCAGTGTTTTCACGTCTCTAAATGACAGAAGTTTCAGATGAGTTTTAAAACACTGGACAAGTACGGAAATATTCTTTAAATTAAACTATCATTGACCACTGTACAGCCCTTACCTTTGGGCTGGTACCGAGGGCGACTGTGTTGACCAGTTTGACGCGTGTAAATGATAGAATGTCCAGTACTGTAGAACTGTGTTTGGATATGACAATCCGTTTATTCCAGCTATCTAAATTAAATCAAATGTAAGTTATATAACATAAAGTATGCTAACCTTGAATGGCACATTATCACAGCATTGTCACGGCAAGACACGACACGTCACAAACATGAACACGAACATGACCATGGTCGAAAACTGTTTGTCCTCCAATCGCCCTGCCATGCTTCTTCTTCTTCTTCTATGGAGTTTATTGGCGGTTGGCAAACCAACAAAGGTGCATTACCGCCACCTACTGGACTGGAGTGTGGGACTGTAAATTGGGATTCAAAATAAATACAAATAATAATTAACAAAATAAATAATAAGAAAAATAAAGAAAATAATAAAAAATAAAAAATAAAATAAAGAAATAAAGAAACAAAACAACTAAATAGGGAACTTAAATCCTCTCCATTAGGCCTGTGTCTATCAGATATGCCATAAGATGCTTGAGCATAGCTTCTGCCTCTGCTCCTAGCAGATTCCCAACACTTAATATCATCCTGGATTCCTCTGCCGCTGCTGTTAGCGTCCTCCTTTCCTCCTCATACCCTCTACATTCTAACAGCACATGCTGGACACTTTCATCCTGCCCACATTGGTCACATCTGCCATCAGGGTGTTTTCCTATCCTGTGTAGTGAACTATTCAGTCCTGTGTGCCCTATCCTAAGTCGTGTGATCACTGCTTCTTCCCTCCGGCTCCTGCCCCTCCTCCTTCCCAACCCAACGTGTTTCTGTATGTTGTAAAGGTGTCTTCCCGTGTCTTGGATGTCCCAATATTCTTGCCACACTTTACCCACATGTTTCTTGATTATTGATTTACCTTCTTCCCTACATAACGGTATGTCCATATCTACAGTGTGTGATCTGAGTGATTGTTTGGCCAGAATATCCACTCCCTCATTCCCTTCTATCCCTACATGGGCAGGAACCCAGATGAAGCAAACAGCTAATCCCCTCTTATTCATTCTGTGCAGTTGATTATGTATTTTGAAAATGAGATCTTGCCTACATGACTTCATGGTTTTGATGCTTGTAAGTGCTGCCCAACTGTCTGATGCTATTAGTGTATTTTTATGGTTATTTCCTTCTATCCATTCCAACCCTAAAATGATAGCTGCAAGCTCAACTGTGAATACTGATAGATGGTCTGTGGTTCTTTTCTTGATGTGTATCTTGTATTGTGGAATGAAAACTGCAGCTCCTGTTCTTCCAGTATCAGGGTCTTTTGACCCATCAGTAAAAATCAGCGTTTTGTCTGAGAAATGTTTTTCCAAATAGCCTTCGGCTACCCCTCCCGCAGAGGCCTGCCTATTCCTTTTCTTTAATTGTTGCTGTATTTCAAAATGTATTGTCGGTTCTATGAACAACCAGGGAGGAGTACATGAATATGGGACTGTCGGACTGAATAGAATATGACCTAAACCGGCTTGTACTGCCTTTAAATTTCCTATCCACCCAAAACTCATAAAATGTGACTCATTATGCTCCCAACAGTCCTCTAGGATGGCTTTAGCAGGATGTGAAACACTATGCCCTTGGAGATTGACCCAGTACGCTAACAGCAGTTTCAGTCTCCTGATCCCTAATGGTTGTTCCCCCATTTCTACCTGTATGGCTGCTACTGGAGAGGATTTAAATGCCCCACTGCATATTCTCAGACCCTGTGTCTGCTGCACATCCAGCTTTTTCAGGTGGCTGTCTGCTGCTGCTAGATAGCCTATGCCCCCATAGTCTAGCGTTGCTCTCATGATGGCCTGATATATATTCAGCAGTGACGCTCTAGTTGCACCCCAGTGTCTTCCTGAAAGGCATCTTAAGAGATTGTTGACTCTTTTACATTTATCCCTCACTTTGTCAATATGCTGCCGCCAAGTCAGCTTTTCATCCATCCACATTCCAAGCAGTCTAACGACACTAACCTGCTCAATTTTTTGACCATATATTTCCAAGGAAACCTCTTTGTGACGTCTAGAGAAGCAAATCCCTTGCGTCTTTGCGATAGAGAACTTAAAACCCCATTCATCTGCCCACTGCTCCACCGTCCTAATTGCTGCCTGCAATTTCTTCTGAATATATGCAAGATTCCGCCCCCTTATCCATAATGCCCCGTCATCCGCATACAATGACTTCCCTATACCTCGCTCCACTTGCTCAAAAATATCATTGATCATGACATTAAACAGGATTGGACTGCAGACACTTCCCTGTGGTATTCCATTCTCAACTTGATATATTTTAGAATATTCTGTACCCACTTTCACTTCTATTGTTCTTCCAACCATAAAATCTAACACCCAGTTGTACAGTTTTCCATTCACACCTAATTTTTTGAGTTTGATGAGTAGTCCCTCCTTCCATAACATATCGTATGCTTTCTCAACATCAAACATTACCGCCACCACCATTTCTCTGTTGGTCTGGGCTTTCCTAATTTCTGACTCTAAACATAAGACACTATCCATTGTCCCTCTTCCCCTGCGAAATCCACTTTGATAGTTTGAGAGGTGGTTTCTACTTTCAAGAAAATATGACAGTCTCTCTGTCACCAACCGTTCCATAGTTTTCCCTAAATGTGATGTTAAAGCAATGGGTCTATAGTTAGAGGGATTTGATGAGTCTTTACCTGGTTTTAATATTGGTACTATAACTGATTGCTTCCATGTCGACGGGAGTTTACCTGTGTCCCATATGTTATTAAATAGCCTTAACACTGCTTCAAGTGCACTATCCGTCATATGAGCTAACATACTGTAGCATACACCATCTTTCCCTGGTGAAGTTTGTCGTGCGTTTAAAACTGCTCTCCTCAGCTCAAATAGAGTAAACGGTAAGTCCAGGTCTTCTCCTGACAATATGCTTCTTCTTTCTGTACCTCCTATATTTTGTGCAAGGGTGTTGTCTCTACACTGCTTAGCTTTATCAGATAAATTTTCTGAGCTGTGAACCTTCACAAATGTCTTTGCTAGGAGCTCTGCCTTTTCTACAGTACTTATTGCTGTTGTATTATTGCTATGCATCACTGGTATCTCAAAGTTACTTTTTATGCCGCTCATTTTCCTAATCATTCCCCACACTTCTGCCAGCTGTGTTTCTCTCCCAATTTTATTGCAGTATTGTCTCCAGTATGTCCGTTTTGCTGATCTTATTGTTTTCCGAACTACTGCCTGTGCTCTTTTGTATTGTATCAATGTGTCTAGCGTGTGGTGAACTTTCAACTGTCTGAATGCTCTATTTCTCATTTTTATTGCTTTGCTACAATTGTCCTCCCACCATGGCACACTCTTTTTCCGCTTGCTTCCTCTACTCTTTGAAATAGTTTCTTCTGCTGTCTGTATCATTGCCGTTACCAATTTTCCATTCATTTCTTCTATATTTGTTATATTCTCTCCCAGTAGCTCTACACACCTGCCTTCACTTATTTTTTGGAATGCACCCCAATCTGCCTTATCCAACCTCCACCTTGGTGTCCTTGCTCCCCCCTCTTGATGTATTTCTATTCCAATCTTGACCATTATTGGATAATGATCACTTCCTACTGTTGACTGATTCAATACTTCCCAAGTACTAACACCTGCAATTATAGTGGATGTGAGCGTTAGATCTATTACACTCTCTGTATTCTGTGAGCTATTATACCTTGTACCTCTTCCATCATTGATACACACCAAACCCATATCATCTATAAACTCCTCTATTATTGACCCATTTGCATCTGTATTATTGCTCCCCCATAATGTGCTGTGCGCATTAAAGTCCCCTAACCATATTACCTTCCCTTGTGTCGGCCCACTTGCATCATTCAATATATCAGTACTTAGTCTATTACATGGGTTATAGTAATTTACTATTGTAATGCTACTCTTTTCTGTCCATACCTTGATTACAATAGATTCTTGCTCCTTTCCTATCTTGACTAAACTATAGCTCAACCCATTCCTCACAAATGTTGCCACTCCTCCACCATTCCCAGTTTCCCTATCATTCCTTATTGCAGTGTAGCCATACATAACAAAATCCCATTGTGGTTTTAACCATGTCTCTTGGATACATATTACATGCGGTTTGTCTGACAAATTTGACACAAATTTTTTAAATTCCTGTCCGTTAGAGGTAAGACTCCTTGCATTCCACTGTAAAATAATTAAGAACATGAAGATCCACCAGCCCATGTCTGAGAGTTAGGTGTTTCTCTAGCTAACATGTCCTCTACTGCTTCCCAGCTTATCCCCTCCAGTCCAAGATATTTCTCAGCTGCTCTCACAATGATCTTAATCTTTTCAGTTTTCCTGCTTGTTTGTGCCGAACAGTTGATCACCTCAACCATAAACAGTACAAATTCATTCTTGCCTACACTCAGCATATCCTCCTTTATGTCTGGCTTAGTACATCCTCCACAAGGTCTGCTGTCACTGTGCTGTGTTGTTTCTTCTGCCACTGGTTTAGGGGCGTCTGCTTGCTTTACTTTCTTCACCGCCTCTGCATATGAAATTCCCTGGGAGCTTTTGACTCTCTGTACCTCAGCCGCTTTTTTGCTCATTTCACACCCTCGATACGCAGAAGTATGCTCTCCTCCACAGTTGCAACATTTTAGCTTAGCCCCTACTTCACATTTACCGTACTCATGCTCACCTGCACATCTACCGCATCTTTGCTTGCCTTTGCAAATTGCTGCTACATGACCATACTTTTGACATTTAAAGCATCGCAGTGGTGGCGGAACATATGGTCTCACCTCATAGCTCATATATCCTATATAAACTTTGCTCGGCAACTTGGGCTCATCAAATGTAATCAACACTGACAAGCTATCACACTTCTCTCCATTTCTGGTCGCTTTCAGCCGCCTGGCTTCCAAAACCTTTGCACCCACCACATTATCTTTAATCTGGTCAACTGACACAACCGTAGGTATACCTGAGATGACTCCCCTAGTCGACTTCTTCCTATCCTCAGGTATTGAGCACTGCATTTTTTTACCATCAATCTTGTCCAGTCTTATGGCCTTTCCTTGTTGCATACTATTTTTACAGAATATCAACAATGAACCATTCCGCAACACTTTGGCATTCTTTACTTCACCCATAAACTTATGTATCGCTTTTGTCAACAGAATTGGGTTCCACTCACCGAACGACGCACCGTCTTGAGAAAGTTTGATGATAATTTTATATTCCTCACTCTGACTTGCTATTGGTGTACCACTTCCCTCACTATCCGTTCCTTCTAAGTTGACTCTATCCGCTTGCTGTTTCTGTTTTTTACGCTTTTTCTTGTTTTTTTCCCCTGCCAAATTCCAGTCATCTCCCCTCCCGCCATCTGCTTCAATTCCTCCCATCTCACTTCCTGATCCGTCACTTGCGCCTGCCATCTCCTGCCCATTCACAGTCCAGCGTTTGCCAACCGTCAATCGAGCTCCGGTACGCCAGCCGCTTGTCCACTGTTGCAGCCGCCTCACCTGTTCCTGCTAGCTCACCCGCCCTGCCATGCTCACACCTGAGCCCAATTTATGGAGGCTACCATGGTAACTGCACCATAGCAACAGCCCCCTCCCTGTCAACACTTCCTGGTTCTTTACAGGAAGTGGGCGGAGCAATCTGCCGAAAAGGAAATTAAACATGCTGAACCCAACAATCAATTTAGAGAAAATAAAATAAAAACAATATAAACAAATAAGGAATTTTGGCTCCAACAACCACCTCTTTTAGCGCGTAATTTAAACATTTTAACAACATTTTCAACCCCCGTCGCAGTGCACTTCTCCTGCAGTAGCCCAACTTGACCACAGGAGGGCAGTGTTTTCACGTCTCTAAATGACAGAAGTTTCAGATGAGTTTTAAAACACTGGACGAATACGGAAATATTCTTTAAATTAAACTATCATTGACCACCTCCTTTAGCGCGTAATTTAAACATTTTAACAACATTTTCAACCCCCGTCGCAGCTCACTTCTCCTGCAGTAGCCCAACTTGACCACAGGAGGGCAGTGTTTTTATGTGTTTCAGATGACTTTTAAAACACTGGACAAAAAGGGAAATATTCTTTAAATTAAACTTTCATTGACCACCTCTTTTAGCGTGTAATTTAAAACATTTTAACAACATTTTCAACCCCGTCGCAGCTCACTTCTCCTGCAGTAGCCCAACTTGACCACAGGAGGGCAGTGTTTTTATGTGTTTCAGATGACTTTTAAAACACTGGACAAAAAGGGAAATATTCTTTAAATTAAACTTTCATTGACCACCCCCTTTAGCGCGTAATTTAAACATTTCAACATTTTCAACCCCCGTCGCAGCTCACTTCTCCTGCAGTAGCCCAACTTGACCACAGGAGGGCAGTGTTTTCACGTCTCTAAATGACAGAAGTTTCAGATGAGTTTTAAAACACTGGACAAATACGGAAATATTCTTTAAATTAAACTTTCATTGACCACCTCTTTTAGCGCGTAATTTAAACATTTTAACAACATTTTCAACCCCCGTCGCAGCTCACTTCTCCTGCAGTAGCCCAACTTGACCACAGGAGGGCAGTGTTTTTATGTGTTTCAGATGAGTTTTAAAACACTGGACAAATACGGAAATATTCTTTAAATTAAACTATCATTGACCACCTCTTTTAGCGCATAATTTAAACATTTTAACAACATTTTCAACCCCCGTCGCAGTGCACTTCTGCTGCGGTAGTCCAACTTGACCACAGGAGGGCAGTGTGTTTCAGATGAGTTTTAAAACACTGGACAAATGGATACGAAAATATTCTTTAAATGGAACTTTATTTTTCCATCCATTTTTGACATCAATGTTCCTTCATTTCCGTCCAACATTACATCCAAACACCATCATGTGATTCTCACACTCTTATCCAAATATGATCATTTATTTGCATAAAAGCCACAGCACCGACACATAAATCCCCTCCGCCGTGTGCTTCACCTAGTGGTGTCACTTTGTCAAATGTAAACAAAGGTGATCATTAAATAGAAAAATGGGCATAAACAAACATCTTCCAAAGATTACTGGACTTCATCGTCGTCGTCGTCATTTTCACAGATGATGGCTCCCGTCTGCAACCAAAGAAGTCCAATAAAGAGGCTTTATCAAGTGTGTGTGTGTGTGTGTGTGTGTGTGTGTGTGTGTGTGTGTGTGTGACGTACATAACCGCCGTGCTGCTTAGCCCAGGAGGAGAAGTGGTTCTGCAGGTAGGTGGCGCCGTATCCCATCAAGCGGTTCATGGGCAGTGTGTCAGCAGCAGACAGGCGACTTGTGACCTGCACACAACAACAACAACAACAACAACATTCTCCACATCAGTGCTGGTCAACTGGCGCCCCCCCGAGTTAAGTTCAAAACTGCCGTATTTTCCGGACCATAGGGCGCACCGGATTATAAGGCACATTAAAAGGAGTCTTTTTTCCCTCTTCTAAATGTAAAAGACTTCCTTGTGGTCTACATAACATGTGATGGTGGTTCTTTGCTCAAAATGTTGCATAGATGATGTTCTACACATCATCTTCAAGTCTCTTCAGGATGCGCCGTTCTGTGGGCGGGTCTTGCTTACGTGCCTCCACTTCGACAGCGTCTTTTCTCCGTCAGACTTGACTTCAATCAATAACAGAGCAGCATCTCCTCATCCGTGGCTCGCTAGTGCAACAACAACAACAATGTGGGAAAAAAAACCATCTGGCCGGAAGTCTCTAATAACTAAAGTTCCTTGGGTGAATAATGTAAACTCACTACACCGGTATGTTTTAGCGCTTTCATGGTGAGTTCACTGACAGATATAAGTAGGAACTTTACACTACTTTATATTACAAATGGCAACAATGGAGGATGAATGTCACATAACAAGAAATTAAGAGAAAAATAAGCTTATCGACTACGGTGTTATAAAAGGAGGACGGCCCCAATTTTTCAGGACTTATGCAGATCCCAAATACAGATCAGCAGGTAAGAAAAGTTGCTTTTGCATAACATTGCGAAACAAAACGCCAGATAATATGTCTTACCTTATACACACACCATAATAATACTCCTATGTTGAAGCACAGTACAATCCATCAAGCGGTGTGGCTTCATAGCTTACCAGAGTCCTACTAAAACATTCTGATACATTTTGAGTGCCGTGTGTAATGTTCTATATTCTCAATGGAACATAGAACATGTTGGTGTTGTTTACTTGAGTCATATTGCAGTCTACACGTATCTCTTATGTGTGACTGCCATCATAGTGCAGTCTACATGTATCTCTTATGTGTGACTGCCATCATAGTGCAGTCTGCACGTATCTCTTATGTGTGACTGCCATTATAGTCTATATTGCAGTACTATAAGGCGTATTTTTCGCCTTATAGTAAAAATACAGTAGTTGAATAGTCCTGCTCTACGGATTTAAATAAAAAACAAGTTTTTAATTCTTCTCACTTCACAGGCGACGGCTATCTGAGTCTGTGGTGAAGTCTGAGGACCGGGAGCTTCAGGGTCCGGGTTGAAGAGGCCCATCCTGATCAGGACCGTCTGCATCAACCTCTCATAGAAGGTGTAGTTCCACAGCTGCGTGTTCCTTAAAGCGTCTCTCAGCTCCTGTGGAACACGTTAGTTCAGTTGGACACCAGCCGGGGTCTAGACCGTGGACTCTGTCACCCACCTCGGCCACCTGTCGGTCGTAGTGGTCTCCACACTCCCTCAGCAGGAGGCCAATCAGCTTCTCCACGTTGGCGTCCTCTGGACACAACACAGCACGCCCACGTCAACCAATCAGCTTCCACCGCGTACTCCTCACCACTCACCTTCGGGCGAGTCCGGCTCCACCTCGGGCGGGACGAAGGGAATGTCGTCGGCGATGTCCGTCAGCCTGCTCGCCACTATCTCGATCTCGTCCACTTCCTCGTGGTCACCTGAGGTGCAGCCATTGAAAGTATAAATATAAATGTCCCCACCACCTACAGGGGGCGCCACAATGCAGTTTGGTCATGTGATTAGATGACAGTAGAACCTGCACATAGGTTGATCACATGTGGTCTGTGAGGGTCTCCAGGAGTTCTGTCCGTCTCTGGTTTGATGCATCTCAAAATGCTGGTCAGACGTTTCCATCGCCGCTTCTTCTTCTTCTTGGCCGGCGTCTTCTCGTGCTCGCTCTTTGGCGAGGTGGCGTCGGCCGGGTCCTCCACCGACGACTCGCTGGGCTTTTCCCCCCGCCGCCTCTGGGCGTACACCATCATGAGGCGGAACTCCACGGCGTTCTGCAGGTTCGCCACGTCTGAGGTGGCTTCTTGGCCGTCGCCGTCGGCGAAGGGGTCGTGGATTTCTATGTGTCCGTTTGCCATGATGGCGTCCTGGGGGGGAGACGCTGACGTGAAGAAGAAAAGTGGAAATATTCTCTTGGCTAATATGACTAATGCTGCTTTTATCCTGTTTTTGTTGACTTACACTGTACTAAATGCTGCTTTTATGCTCTTGTTGTTGACTTACACTGTACTAAATACTGCTTTTATGCCCTTTTTGTTGACTTACACTGTGCTAAATGCTGCTTTTATCCTGTTTTTGTTGACTTACACTGTACTAAATACTGCTTTTATGCTCTTGTTGTTGACTTACACTGTACTAAATACTGCTTTTATGCCCTTTTTGTTGACTTACACTGTGCTAAATGCTGCTTTTATCCTGTTTTTGTAGACTTACACTGTACTAAATACTGCTTTTACTGTCTTTTTGTTGACTTACACTGTACTAAATACTGCTTTTATCCTCTTTTTGTTGACTTACACTGTACTAAATACTGCTTTTATCCTCTTTTTGTTGACTTACACTGTACTAAATACTGCTTTTATCCTCTTTTTGTTGACTTACACTGTACTAAATACTGCTTTTATCCTCTTTTTGTTCACTTACACTGTGCTAAATACTGCTTTTATCCTCTTTTTGTAGACTTACACTGTACTAAATACTGCTTTTATCCTCTTTTTGTTGACTTACACTGTACTAAATACTGCTTTTATCCTGTTTTTGTTGACTTATACTGTACTAAATACTGCTTTTATGCTCTTTTTGTTGACTTACACGGTACTAAATACTGCTTTTGTGCTCTTTTTGTTGACTTACACTGTGCTAAATGCTGCTTTTATGCTCTTTTTGTAGACTTACACGGTACTAAATACTGCTTTTATGCTCTTTTTGTTGACTTACACGGTACTAAATACTGCTTTTGTGCTCTTTTTGTTGACTTACACTGTACTAAATGCTGCTTTTATGCTCTTTTTGTTGACTTACACGGTACTAAATACTGCTTTTATGCTCTTTTTGTTGACTTACACTGTGCTAAATGCTGCTTTTATCCTCTTTTTGTTCACTTACACTGTGCTAAATGCTGCTTTTATCCTGTTTTTGTTGACTTACACTGTACTAAATACTGCTTTCATCCTCTTTTTGTTGACTTACACTGTACTAAATACTGCTTTTATCCTGTTTTTGTTGACTTACACTGTACTAAATGCTGCTTTTATCCTGGATTTTGTTGACTTACACTGTACTAAATACTGCTTTTATCCTCTTTTTGTTGACTTACACTGTACTAAATACTGCTTTTATCCTCTTTTGTATTAAACACTGCTTTTACTGTCTTTTTGTTGACTTACACTGTACTAAATACTGCTTTTATTCTATTTTTGTTGACTTACACTGTACTAAATACTGCTTTTATCCTGTTTTTGTTGACTTACACTGTACTAAATACTGCTTTTATGCTCTTTTTGTTGACTTATACTGTACTAAATGCTGCTTTTATCCTGTTTTTGTTGACTTACACTGTACTAAATACTGCTTTTATCCTGTTTTTGTTGACTTACACTGTACTAAATACTGCTTTTATGCTCTTTTTGTTGACTTACACTGTACTAAATGCTGCTTTTATGCTCTTTTTGTTGACTTACACTGAATACTGCTTTTATGCTCTTTTTGTTGACTTACATTGTACTAAATGCTGCTTTTATGCCCTTTTTGTTTACTTACATTGTACTAAATGCTGCTTTTATCCTGTTTTTGTTGACTTACACTGTACTAAATACTGCTTTTATCCTCTTTTTGTTGACTTACACTGTACTAAATACTGCTTTTATCCTATTTTTGTTGACTTACACTGTACTAAATACTGCTTTTATCCTGTTTTTGTTGACTTACACTGTACTAAATGCTGCTTTTATCCTGGATTTTGTTGACTTACACTGTACTAAATACTGGTTATATCCTCTTTTTGTTGACTTACACTGTACTAAATACTGCTTTTATCCTCTTTTTGTTGACTTCACTGTACTAAATACTGCTTTTATCCTCTTTTTGTTGACTTACACTGTACTAAATACTGCTTTTATTCTATTTTTGTTGACTTACACTGTACTAAATACCAGAGGTGTGGACTCGAGTCACATGACTTGGACTCGAGTCAGACTCGAGTCATGAATTTGATGACTTTAGACTCGACTTGACAAAATGTAAAGAGACTTGCAACTCGACTTAGACTTTAACATCAATGACTTGTGACTTCACTTGGACTTGAGGCTTTTGACTTGACATGACTTGCTACTTTCCCCAAAACCCAAACCTTAAAAAGTTATTTGGGAGCGCTCCGTATCTTTCATTTTATACGTCTGTGTCTATAAGCGTGTGTGCTGCTTGTCAGCGTGTGTGCTCTCAGTACAACAGCCAATCAAATGAAATCTACGTTGTTTTCATCCCACAGCTCTCATCCAATCAAATTGCAGGACAACCACCGAACATGAGTTGTCAAACAATGCGGCAGTGAGAAACAATTATGCCAAAGTTGGTTTCGTTCAGGTATAAAAACTACGACTTGGTCAACAAAAAACAAATTGCCGTATGCAAATCACGCAGTTGGAATATTACAGACGGAGACGCAACAACTTCCAACTTCGTTCGACATTTGAAGTTGCACAAAGAAGGGTAAGTTTTGAATGTAAGATAACGTTTATTGGCTAAGTAACATGACTTTTATTTGCTGTGTAGTTAAATGAGTGAGGCTGTAAACTCACTGCTAACGTCATAACCATAGACATGTTCTAAGGGTACGCAGCATTGAGCGCTACTGCCTACTGGCGCAGACGAGACGCGGAGCCGCCATCTTGGAGTGGTGATCTGCTCCACTCAGTGCAATTCATTTGCAGGAGCAATGAACTGTCAGCAAATTTAATTCATCTTACCTCACTGAATACCACTGATTTTCACGCGTTTTTTTTGTCATACGTGTAGCTATGATAACGGACACATGTTTTGGCGTTTTTATTATTCATAGTTTGCTTAACAGTAATATAATATTCTTATATGCTATAAGTGACCAGACGTCCGAGATCAAAACTGGGAATATAAGCCCAGAGAAAGGGGGAAAAAAACGGTCAGCTATTTTTAAGTTGAAGAAACAATATGATTAGATTATATATACATGCGTATATCCTACATAAACAATGTATGAATACATTAGATATCTATATATTTTAGGGACCTATAGACTGTAACTGTTGCTGCAGCAGCAGAGAGTTTATTCTGTCTTGACACTTTGTATTGATATTTTGTATTACATTCTTCCCTTAAATGATCATGTTTACAGTGATTGTTTTATATCTATTTTTTATGTATGTCGCTTTGGATAAAAGCGTCTGCCAAATACTTAAACATATATAAACACCTGACAGTCTTTATATCAGCTAAAACCACCAATCTGTTTCACTGGATTCAGAATAAAACCAAATGCTGTCTTACCCAACAATGTTAGTATTTGAATATTGTTACTTGAAGACTTATTCCTGGTTACAATTATACTGTTAAGAAAGTATTGTCTTATACTTTGCCTAAAATGAGAATGCATCATAATCAGTGGCGGCTGGTGAATTTTGTTTTAGGTGGGGCTGAAAGTTTGTAAACCAAACCCCTGTAGGGGCGTCATCCTCCCCCAGAAGATTTATTTGTGATTCTCACATACAAATATTGAATATCTTTGCTCCTTCTCAACTCTGTGGTAATGTTATTTTCATAAAATACAACCAATAGTATGTTAATGTTTGTTTTTGCAAATGTGTTTATTCTGTAAAGGAATTAGTTAAATGTTTAAAATTGTTTAAACTATTAAAATTACTGTTAATAGTGCTATTATGAATTGCAATGTCAGCACCATTTTTTTTTCCTGCAATTTCAAATGCACTTGTTTTAATAAATAAATACAGCGGTTTAAAAGCATACACAATCTGTGTAAAAATATTAGTCTGTGGTTAAAAGGACTTGAAAGGACTCGAAACTCAAAATGCAGGACTTGGGACTTGACTTGAGACTTTCTAGTCTTGACTTTGGACTTGACTCTGGACTTGCCTGTCTTGACTCGGGACTTGACTCGAGACTTGAGGGCAAAGACTTGAGACTTACTTGTGACTTGCAAAGCAATGACTTGGTCCCACCTCTGCTAAATACTGCTTTTATCCTGTTTTTGTAGACTTACACTGTACTAAATGCTGCTTATATCCTCTTTTTGTTCACTTACACTGTGCTAAATGCTGCTTTTATCCTGTTTTTGTTGACTTACACTGTGCTAAATGCTGCTTTTATCCTCTTTTTGTTGACTTACACTGTACTAAATACTGCTTTTATCCTCTTTTTGTAGACTTACACTGTACTAAATACTGCTTTACTGTCTTTTTGTTGACTTACACTGTACTAAATACTGCTTTTACTGTCTTTTTGTTGACTTACACTGTACTAAATACTGCTTTTATCCTCTTTTTGTAGACTTACACTGTACTAAATACTGCTTTTACTGTCTTTTTGTTGACTTACACTGTACTAAATACTGCTTTTATTCTATTTTTGTTGACTTACACTGTGCTAAATACTGCTTTTATCCTGTTTTTGTAGACTTACACTGTACTAAATACTGCTTTTATCGTGTTTTTGTTGACTTACACTGTACTAAATACTGTTTGTATCCTCTTGTTGTTGACTTACACTGTACTAAATACTGCTTTTATGCTCTTTTTGTTGACTTATACTGTACTAAATGCTGCTTTTATCCTGTTTTTGTTGACTTACACTGTACTAAATACTGCTTTTATCCTGTTTTTGTTGACTTACACTGTACTAAATGCTGCTTTTATGCTCTTTTTGTAGACTTACACTACTAAATGCTGCTTTTATGCTCTTTTTGTTGACTTACACTGAATACTGCTTTTATGCTCTTTTTGTTGACTTACATTGTACTAAATGCTGCTTTTATGCTCTTTTTGTTTACTTACATTGTACTAAATGCTGCTTTTATCGTGTTTTTGTTGACTTACACTGTACTAAATACTGCTTTTATGCTCTTTTTGTTGACTTACACTGTACTAAATGCTGCTTTTATGCTCTTTTTGTTGGCTTACACTGTACTAAATGCTTTTATCCTGTTTTTGTTGACTTACACTGTACTAAATACTGCTTTTATGCTCTTTTTGTTGACTAACACTGTACTAAATGCTGCTTTTATTCTCTTTTTGTTGACTTACACTGTACTAAATACTACTTTTATCATGTTTTTGTTGACTTACGATGTGCTAAATGCTGCTTTTATCATGTTTTTGTTGACTTATACTGTGCTAAATACTACTTTTATCGTGTTTTTGTTGACTTACACTGTACTAAATACTACTTTTATCATGTTTTTGTTGACTTACACTGTACTAAATACTGCTTGTATCCTCTTGTTGACTTACACTGTACTAAATACAGCTTTTATCCTTTTTGTTGACTTACACTGTACTAAATACTGCTTTTATCCTGTTTTTGTTGACTTACTTTTAATGTCATGATTTTAATAGTTCGGCCTGCGTGTGCAGATTTTTCTCCATGTGGCCCCTGAGCTAAAATGACTTTGACACCCCTGGTTTAACACATCACAGGATTTTCTGTTAAAATAAAGTCAATTATGACATTTTTGTTGGCTCCTGTAGTTTGAAAAGTGTCGAAAAGTAATTAAATACATTTTGGTACCGGTTTTGGTACCTCGACAGCCCTACACGGTACTATTTATAGTGCTGGTTTCTGTTTCCATGTTCCCCTCCTTTGGTGATTTGTCTCCCCCTAGTGGTGGTTCAAAGACTATCCGCGATAAAGTCAACTGACCTTAAACTGATCTTTGGACTTCTCCAACCTCGAAATGAAATTTATCGGACATGAAAAAATAAAACACGCAATGATAGCTCAATCGCAAACGTAATTGAATCGATTTTAAAAGGAAGAAAGACAAAAGTAGCACAATTCAGTTAAAACCGGCAAAACTAGGTGGTAACTTTGAACTGAATATTGAATTAACTGCGACATTTTAGGTGTGAATCGTTACTCTTCTTGTCGACATTTTAATAATAAAATGCTTACTTTCGTCGCGACGCGCACTTAAAACAAAGTAGGATAAAAAAAAATTAGCTTATTAATTCATTCGAAACTTACGCGATGTTGACCAACAGCTAAGACACAAACTGTCAGATTCGAGTATTTTCCGGTATTTGTTGTTGAAACTGGTGGGTATAAAACAAAGATACACACATGATTACTTACAGAGAGAAGACTTTAAAAGGCAAACAAGTCCCAACAAGTCCTCCTTAAAGACTTTACTCTTACTTCCTTTTGGAGCTGCTTCGTCACGTAAAGCTTTTTACGTGTTACGTCACGATGACGTCATGACGTAGGACACACGTGCTCCTGCGCTTGACAACAACCAGCCCAAGTATGCACTTTTTAGTGAATACATTTGATTTGACTCACAATTAAAACATTAAAGTCAACTTTTGGTGAATAAAGTTTAAAATGTATGTAACCTTTATTCATGGGCTTTCCTCTTTGTGATGTTAAGTTCCTGTTATACGTTGTTATACAGTATATATGCCGTGAGCTCTTATTTTGAAGGCGCTAAGAGCGGAAGGGATGACACGTTGTAGTGGAGCGGAGTTTTTTTTTTTTTAAAGAAAGTAAATAAAGCGGTCCTCGTGTAAAAGTGGAGCCTGCGTGTTTGTTATTTTGTAGTTTCATACAGTATAGGCGACATTTATAAACCCTCGGTTACATTACGTGTCATCTCTTCCGCTCTTAGCGCCTTCAAAATAAGAGCTCATGGCATATACTGTATAAGAGCGTAGAACAGGAATTTAACAGCACAAAGGGGAAAGCCCATAAAAATAGGTTACATTTATTTTGAATAATCCAAAATAAAAAAAACTCCTTCTTGACTGCGGTGATTTCTCTTAGGGAAACCACAGCTGTGCTCATAAAACAGGGGTGTCCAAACTTTTTCCACTGAGGGCCGCACACGGAAAAATTAAAGCATGTGGGGGCCATTTTGATATTTTTCATTTTCAAACCATAACAAAATATATGCATTTTTTTAAAATCTATTTTACCTTTAGGGGTCCCGGGGACCATAAAGGGTCTCAGTCATTAAAATGTTAAAAATAAGTCAGATTATTATTATTTTTAAATTATTTAACGCTTACAGTAAATTTCTATATCAACTTCAAGTTGATATAAAGTAATACAAATTAAAAAAAATGTTTTATGGCTTTTCTGTCAAAAACAACTTAGTTTTTTTTTTTTTTTATAGTAAAACTGAAATATGCAGTATTTAGTAATTAGAGCCCTAAAATATCAATAATGCAGGACACCATTGATTTTAATTATTTCATATCTTTGAGTAATCACAGTGAAAAGATAAATAAAAAATCACTAAATATATTTGGGATCCAAAAGGTGCCCCACTCATAAAGTGATACATTTTTATTAGGTTTTTTCTTTTACTTTCAACACTTAAGTTACGAGGTCAACTTCAGATATATCTGTCCATTTTATGCCGGAACTATTATTTTGTTTGTTTTATGCGCTTTTGTCAAAGAAAAATTTGATGTTTTTATATGGCTACTACACAATATATGCAATATTTACCACACAAAAATTATTCTAAAGTGAAATATTTGAAGTAATTGGAGCCCTGAAAATAATTCATTATAACATGGATTTTTTGTCATTACTATTATTTTTTGAGCAAAAAAAATAAAAATAAAATAAATAAATAAAATAAATAAATAATAAATAAATAAAATAAAATAAAAATAAAGAAAGACAAAAGAAAGAAAAAAACAGCCTGCATGGCAGCTTTTGTGTCAACATTGCAACTTTTTCTTGTTAGATTTTACCTCATTCCACTTTTTTTAATGTTCTTTTTTATTTTTACAATAGTATTTCCAGAAGGTGTGGCGGGCCGGTAAACAATTAGCTGCGGGCCGCACTTTGGACACCCCTGTCATAAAAGATCAACATACACGACTAATAAAACACTCTATCTTTTATTCAAATCTAAGCTGTTAATTGTGAAAAGTATGATTCGTTCCTGGAACAGGAAGCTGAATTGTGAAGAACTGATATAATAAATGTGTTGTTGTTGCAGAAAAAGAGGAACTAGTCGTTCAACGAAAAACACCAGAGGCCAGCATCAAAACTTCTTTTCACATTTTAAGAAAAATAAAAACAAAACACTTCAGCAGAAAGATAAAAAAAACTAAAAACTAACCTGGCAGGAAAACCAGGCATAAAACATTCCAAACAATAATTTAATAGTCAAAACAATCATCATTATAATAACAATGCATGTTTATGCAAATACTGTAGTGGAAAGTAATCAATGCCAAGGAGGTAAGAAAATGTCATGCAGAAACCAACACTGAGATAAAAGTGATAAAAACCAAAATGTGTTGATCAAAACAGGCCCCGCCCACAAGTCCTCCCTGTACAGGTGACCGCAACAAAAATAAAAAAGATCTGAGAAATGAAACCGAAAGTACACTGCAGAAGTTCAAACAGGAAACTGTACAAATATGTTCCTTTTCAACACGTTATTAACACGTTCCAAAACTGCTTAATTAAACAAAGTCCAAACAAACAAGGATTAATTACTGCGTGTGACCTAACTGACATAAATGTCCCTTGGCCTGGGTGTGAAAATGGCGTGGAGCGACGTGGAAAGCGTGCGGTTAAAGAAAAGGGAGGCTGACGCTTCTGTGTTCTGCAGTCCGAGGACGGAGGGGATGGAGACAAACAAAACCATCTTGAACCCGACCGGCACTGAAGCACCTTTAGCAAGTACTTCCATGCTCCACTAGCTTCAAAACATTAATGTAATGTAAACGACTAGAAGATAAATGCAAAAAAGACCTCATCTCTTCATATTGAATGGAATATGGCTCAGAGTTTTGTCACGCACACACATTCTTGTATTTGTTACCTTCTTGAGACCTCTGAAAAATGCCTCCCTCTTTAGGACCACCCTTTCTAGATATATAAAGATGTGTATTTACAACATTAATAATATATACATACTATGCAAATATAAAAAAGGTAAGCTTTTAGTACATTTTCTTAATTTTGTTTTGTTTTTAATCATTATTTACTTCCAAGTTATGACAGTATATCCCTATATACATATTTATTTATTTGTTATTAATTGTGGCCAAAAGGGGGCACCTTTCAATATCGTACACACACGTATTACATATGTCGGCCATAAAGGGAGCACTTCAAATTTTTACACACACACTTGTTATTTCATATGTTGACCAGAGGGGGGAGCACTTCAAATTTTTACACACACTTGTTATTTCATATGTTGACCAAAGGGGGGAGCACTTCAAATTTTTACACACACTTGTTATTTCATATGTTGACCAGAGGGGGGAGCACTTCAAATTTTTTACACACACTTGTTATTTCATATGTTGACCAGAGGGGGGGGGGGGGGCACTTTTAAAAGCGACACAGTCAATTTGAAAAATCCCTCCTTTTTTGGGACCACCCTCATTTTGATAGATGTCACCAGCAGGGGTGAAATTTTTTACTGTGGAAGGGGGCGTGGCCTGCGGGCCTGCCGCGGAGCGGGGTGTGTCGAAGCCAGCGGCAGGTGAGTAGATTGCCCAGCTGGGGCTGGTTATCTAATCACCTGTCGCCATACTTGCCAACCTTGAGACCTCCGAATTCGGGAGATTGGTGGGGTGGGGGTTTGAGGTGGGCGGGGCCGGGTTTGGTGGTAGCGGGGGTGTATATTGTAGCGTCCCGGAAGAGTTAGTGCTGCAAGGTGTTCCGGGTATTTGTTGTGTTGTGTTTATGTTGTGTTACGGTGCGGATGTTCTCCCGATATGTGTTTGTCATTCTTGTTTGGTGTGGGTTCACAGTGTGGCGCATATTTGCAACAGTGTTAAAGTTGTTTGTACGGCCACCCTCAGTGTGACCCGTATGGCTGTTGATCAAGTATGCCTTGCATTCACTTGTGTGTATGGAGGAAAAGCGGACTTGACGACAGGTTGTAGAGGACAGTACCTTTAAGGCACGCCCCCAATGTTGTTGTCCGGGTGGAAATCGGGAGAATGGTAGCCCCGGGGAGATTTTCGGGAGTGGCACTGAAATTCGGGAGTCTCCCGGTAAAATCGGGAGGGTTGGCAACTATGCCTGTCGCCCTAATTAGCAGCAGCCGGACCGAGACACGTGGTTGGAGTTGGGAGTTGCTGGACACGCACAGAGAGAGACACGGCGGACTGGAAAGTCAAACATATATTGCTGGAAAGCAAGCCACCCCGGGGGTTTATGCCGATAAAAGACTTGATTCCAACTGTCTACCGGGCTCCCGAAGATCTGTCGGCGTCAGGAGAACCCACCACAAGAGGGAAACCTCTACAAGTACATATTCCGTACAATTGACCACTAAATGGTAACACCCGAATACGTTTTTCAACTTGTTTAAGTCCACGTTAATCAATTCATGGTATATTTGACATATTTTATAAATGAGACATCGTCTATTAGATGCAATGTTATTGGGACCATGATTTATGTCATCACTTGTTCACACCTCCTCATATGGAAGATACTTTTCCTTGTTGGTGTCTCAAGAAGGGTAGAAATACAAGAACACACACACACACACACACACAGTGTATTAGGAGATGTGTTGGATGGCAGCTGAAGAACCACGTTTCCAGGTATCGTCCTTCCAACATCATACATCAATTGTGGTCATTTCCTGGCTGATATGATGGATTCTTACTCAAACCTATTTGCTGACATTTGGATGCAACTTTTTCCCACGACCAATATTCAAAACTGGACCGCTTTCGTCTGGTGATCAAAGTGTTTTGGAATCGATCAAACCCCGTTTCCATATGAGTTGGGAAATGGTGTTAGATGTAAATATAAACGGAATACAATGATTTGCAAATCATTTTCAACCCATATTCAGTTGAATATGCTACAAAGACAACATATTTGATGTTCAAACTCATTAACTTTATTTTTGCAAATAATAATCAACTTAGAATTTCATGGCTGCAACACGTGCCAAAGTAGTTGGGAAAGGGCATGTTCACCACTGTGTTACATGGCCTTTCCTTTTAACAACACTCAGTAAAGGTTTGGGAACTGAGGAGACACATTTTTGAAGCTTCTCAGGTGGAATTCTTTCCCATTCTTGCTTGATGTACAGCTTAAGTTGTTCAACAGTCCGGGGGTCTCCCTTGTGCTATTTTAGGCTTCACACATTTTCAATGGGAGACAGGTCTGGACTACAGGCAGGCCAGTCTAGTACCCGCACTCTTTTACTATGAAGCCACGTTGATGTAACACGTGGCTTGGCATTGTCTTGCTGAAATAAGCAGGGGCGTCCACGGTAACGTCGCTTGGATGGCAACATATGTTGCTCCAAAAGCTGTATGTACCTTTCAGCATTAATGGTGCCTTCACAGATGTGTAAGTTACCCATGTCTTGGGCACTAATACACCCCCATACCATCACACATGCTGGCTTTTACACTTTGCGCCTACAACAATCCGGATGGTTCTTTTCCTCTTTGACGTCCACAGTTTCCAAAAACAATTTGAAATGTGGACTCGTCAGACCACAGAACACTTTTCCACTTTGTATCAGTCCATCTTAGATGAGCTCAGGCCCAGCGAAGCCGACGGCGTTTCTGGGTGTTGTTGATAAACGGTTTTCGCCTTGCGTAGGAGAGTTTTAACTTGCACTTACAGATGTAGCGACCAACTGTAGTTACTGACAGTGGGTTTCTGAGGTGTTCCTGAGCCCATGTGGTGATATCCTTTACACACTGATGTGGCTTGTTGATGCAGTACAGCCTGAGGGATGGAAGGTCACGGGCTTAGCTGCTTACGTGCAGTGATTTCTCCAGATTCTCTGAACCCTTTGATGATATTACGGAGCGTAGATGGTGAAATCCCTAAATTCCTTGCAATAGCTGCTTGAGAAAGGTTTTTCTTAAACTGTTCAACAATTTGCTCAGGCATTTGTTGACAAAGTGGTGACCCTCGCCCCATCCTTGTTTGTGAATGACTGAGCATTTCATGGAATCTACTTTTATACCCAATCATGGCACCCACCTGTTCCCAATTTGCCTGTTCACCTGTGGGATGTTCCAAATAAGTGTTTGATGAGCATTCCTCAACTTTATCGGTATTTATTGCCACCTTTCCCAACTTCTTTGTCACGTGTTGCTGGCATCAAATTCTAAAGTTAATGATTATTTGCCCAAAAAAAAATCAGTTTGAACATCAAATATGTTGTCTTTGTAGCATATTCAACTGAATATGGGTTGAAAATGACTTGCAAATCATTGTATTCCGTTTATATTTACATCTAACACAATTTCCCAACTCATATGGAAACGGGGTTGGTAGAAACAAAGTACTTGGATGCGTAGCAAAGTTCCAACTCGGATAGAGAAGCTGCGTTTGACCGTAAAAACACGTTTTTTTTCAGTTGACCAACCTCAAAGTCCATCGAATATAATCAAATGTTTATGTAAACTTTACTTTTCTGTAGTTTCTTATGGTGTCGAAACAGTGCCAAACCCCCCGCAGGTAATAACCACAATCTGTGTGCGCAGAAACTCGGTTTCTCGTCCACACGCTCGGTGTTCCACTCTTTTGGAACAAAGAGGGGCGGGCCTCTGCAACTCCCCTCCTCTCTGATTGGTCGCCTAAAAGGCCTATTATCCGAGGGAATTGTTACCGTCGACTGTGTCCCCTCTGAAGATTAGTCTTTCGAGCAGAGCTGGGCAAATATTTGTGACTCCAGGGGCCACATTGAGAGAAAAATTGTGTCTGAGGGGCCAATGTGTACGTGTGTATAAATGATATATACACATTTAGCTGTAAAAACCTGCCTTTTTTTCCAGGAACACTAATACCAAAAGTCATAATGTCCGATAGAGTTCTAAAGAAGTCATGACAGACCACCTCAAAAAAATGGAATTTAAATTTTTTTTACAGAATAGGACACCCAAAATGTACAGGAAAATAATGAAAGTGGGTTTTACAATATCAACTATGAACAATAAAACACTGAATATTAACATTTATAATAATAATAATAATAATAGATTTTATTTGTAAAAAAACACTTTACATTGAGTAAACAACCTCAAAGTGCTACAGTGTATAAAAGCAAAAAAACCCCAAAAAATTAAAAGATAATAAAAAAATAAATACAAATAAAAACTAGGACAGCCAAATAGCTAAAACTAGTATGCATATATACATATAAAAAAAGGCTTTTTTTAAAAAAAGAAGGGTTTTTAAGCCTTTTTTAAAAGTATCCACAGTCTGTGGTGCCCTCAGGTGGTCAGGGAGAGCGTTCCACAGACTGGGAGCGTCGGAACATATTTTACTTCTCAGACCAGCTCCTCCATAGTTGCTGAGTTAAGTTAAAGTTAAAGTACCAATGATTGTCACACACACACTAGGTGTGGTGAAATGTGTCCTCTGCATTTGACCCATCCCCATGTTCACCCCCTGGGAGGTGAGGGGAGCAGTGGGCAGCAGCGGTGCCGCGCCCAGGAATAATTTTTGGTGATCTTTTACAATCAAGCAAAACAAAAACAAAAATGTAAAAAAACAGCAAAATATGAATGCAAAGTGTAATAAACACCTACAATATGATATTTTATCACTTTTACGCAGATATTTGTTGTAAAAATCTGCTTCTGCATCTGTCCCTGACTGAAAACAAACACACACACACACACACACACACATATATATATATATGTGTGGAGGGGGGCGTGGTCTGCGGGCCTGCCGCGGAGCGGGGTGTGGAAGGACCGGCCTCGAAGCACAGCTGGCAGGTGATTGGATTACCCAGCTGGGGCTGATCATCCAATCACCTGCCATGCTTATTAGCAGCAGCCGAGACGAGACAAGTCAGTGGGAGTTGGAGTTTGAGCCAGAAAAGACTGAAAAGTTGACAAAAAGAGTGCTGACCCGGCACGTGTGCGGACAATAAAAACATTGCAACCCCTGACCCACGAGCTCACGCGAGGATCTTTGTGTTGCATATTTACAAAACAATTTTTTTTTGGGACAAAAAGGCCATATATATATATAAAAAACATGAAAAATAATAAAATAGATATCAATAGATATATATGAAGTTGTTAAAAGATTTTAACGTGCGGAAATACGACCATATCACACCAATTCTCAAATCCCTTCACTGGCTTCCTGTTCCACTCAGGATTGAATACAAAGTCTCCCTACTAAAACCACCAGTGCCTCCATGGAAATGCCCCCCCCTCTACCTCAAAGAACTGCTCACCCCCAAATCCTCCACACGACACCACCGCTCCGGACAGTCTAACCTCCTCCAACCTCCGAGGACAAAGCTACGAACAATGGGAGACCTTTCTTTCTGCTCCGCCGCTCCCAGTCTGTGGAACGCTCTCCCTGACCACCTGAGGGCACCACAGACTGTGGATGCTTTTAAAAAAGGCTTAAAAACCCTTTTTAAAAAAGCTTTTTTTTTTTTTTTAGATACATGCATACTGGTTCTAGCTATTAGGCTGTTCTAGTTTTTATTTTTATTATCTTTTTATTTCTTTATTTTAATACACTGTAGCACTTTGAGGTTGTTTGCTCAATGTAAAGTGCTTTTTACAAATAAAATATATTATTATTAAAGTAAAATAAAAAATATTACATTTTTATTTTATATACTTTTATGTGTGTGGTCCCTTTCGGACTTGAAGAGTAGTAAGTGTGTATAGTCAATGTAAAAAAAAAAAAATTGCGCCAGGGTTAAAGTGACCAATATATAATTTTTTTTTTTTTTTTAATTAATTGTGGCCAAAAGGGGAACATTTCAATTTCTTACACACACTTATTACATATGTTGGCCATAGGGGGAGCACTTCAAATTTTTACACACACTTGCTTTTCATATGTTGACCAGAGGGGGACCACTTCAAATTTTTACACACATTTGTTATTTCATATGTTGACCAGAGGGGGAGCACTTCAAATTTTTACACAAAATTGTTATTTTATGTTGGCCAGAGGGGGAGCACTTCAAATTTTTACACACACTTGTTATTTCATACGTTGACCCGAGGGGGAGCACTTTTAAAAGCGACACACAGTCAATTTGAAAAATCCCTCCTTTTTAGGACCACCCTCATTTTGATAGATCTCACCACCAGGGGTGAAAATTTTGATTGATTTAAACTTTTATTAGTAGATTTCACAGTACAGTACTGTGGAGGGGGGCGTGGCCTGCAGGCCTGCCGCGGAGCGGGGTGTGTAAGGGCCGGCCTCGAAGCCAGCGGCAAGTGAGTAGATTGCCCAGCTGGGGCTGGTTTTATATACTTTTATGTGTGGGGTCCCTTTCGGACCCGAAGAGTAGTAAGTGTGTATGTAGTCAATGTAAAAGTTGCACGAGGGTTAAAGTGACCAATCAGAAAGGAGGGCTGTGTATCTAAGGCCCGCCCTATGTTCCAAGACAAAGGAACGTGTGCACAAAAGCCAAGCGAGCGCAGAATGTTTTTCCTGTGTGATTTTGGCCTTGCTATGACACCATGCTTTCTCCCAAATGACGTCACTGGGCGTGGAAGAGGCGGGGTTCATGCAATCAGCCACAAGGGGGCACTGATAGTTTGCTTTACAAGAAATGAGAAGCCAATCAAGAAGCGTGTGGACTGGTACGAGGTGACAGCCAGCGTGACATAAGCATACATTTGGTATTCAAAGCCATGGTTTTCCTAGGAGAGCAAGACGACGGAGAAGTGACACCCGCGTCACGTCTTTGGCACAAAAGGTTTGATGGGCTGAACGTAAAGCGTGAACGTCCTGAAACACACTTCCGGTCCCCACCTGGACAAAGTGCACTTTCGCTCCGACAGCACCGCCGCCAATAAATACAATTAGGAATAAATAAATAGAAATAAATAGCTGAGCAAATCAAAGATTGTCCGCCGCTGCTGTGGACTGAGACACGCCCCTTCGCTTTTTGATGCACAGTGTCAGCGTGAGAGTGTGTCAGTACATAAGTGTGTGCGTGTGTCAGTATGTAAGTGTGTGTGTAAGTGTGTGTCAGACTGCTGTTTCCAAGTCCTCGTGGGGCGGCGAGGAGGTTTTTTGGCTGCTCAGGTAGGAGGTCAGCTCAGAGTCTCCCTCCGCTTGGTCCACTGGCGTCTTCCCCTGGAACACACACACACACACAGACACACACACACACACACAACACACACACACTTGTTATCATTTGGAATTGGGACCAAGTTTTTGATCATGACTTGTGAGGACCACCCTTTCTACAGGTCGTGGAGGCATACAAAAAAAGAGGTAAAATGGCCACTGCCCAGTTACCCATATTTTTCGGAGTATAAGTCGCACCGGCCGAAAATGCATAATAAAGAAGGAAAAAAACAAATATAAGTCGCACTGGAGTGAGTATAAGTCGCATTTTTTGGGGAAATTTATTTGATGAAAGCCAACACCAAGAATAGACATTTGAAAGGCAATTTAAAATAAATAAAGAATAGTGAACAACAGGCTGAATAAGTGTACGTTATATCAACGGTCCCCAACCTTTTTGTAACTGCAGACCGGGGCGGGGGGACTGTATTGATATATATTGATATATAATGTAGGAAGCAGAATATTAATAACAGAAAGAAACAACCCTTTTGTGTGAATGAGTGTAAATGGGGGAGGGAGGTTTTTTGGGTTGGTGCACTAATTGTAAGTGTATCTTGTGTTTTTTATGTTGATTTAATTAAAAAATAAAATAAAATAAAATAAAATATATTTTTTATTTCTTGTGCGGCCCAGTACCAATCGATCCGCAGCCCGGTGGTTGGGGACCACTGCGTTATATGAGGCTTAAATAAGCAACTGAGAAGGTGCCTGGTATGTTAACGTAACATATTATGGTAAGAGTCATTCAAATAACTATAACATATAGAACATGCTATACGTTTACCAAACAATCTGTCACTCCTAATCGCTAAATCCCATGAAATCTTATACGTCTAGTAGGGGTGTGGGAAAAAATCGATTCGAATTCAAATCGCGATTCCTCACGTTGTGCGATTCAGAATCGATTCTCATTTTTAAAAAGTCGATTTTTAATAATTTTTTATTATTATTTAGAAAAATTCTTTTTTTTATTTTTAAATTAATCAATCCAACAAAACAATACACAGAAATACCATAAAAATGCAATCCAATTCCAAACCCGACCCAGCAACACTCAGAACTGCAATAAACAGAGCAATTGAGAGGAGACACAAACACCACACAGAACAAACCAAAAGTAGTGAAACAAAAATGAATATTATCAACAATAGTATTAATATTAGCTACAATTTCAACATAGCAGTGATTAAAAATCCCTCATTGACATTATCATTAGACATTTATTAAAAAAAAAAAAAAAAGAACAATAGTGTCACAGTGGCTTACA